>NC_056751.1:804048675-804086175 GCF_019279795.1 Protopterus annectens
AGTTACTTGGTGCAGTGTAGGGTAAAGCTTTTTGATACCTGACCCCAGTTCTTTAGCAGTGCTTTCAATGTTAAGCAGAATGCAATTTCAACTTCTTTTATTTGTATTAGCTTAATAATTCCAAAATGTAGAACTTGCAACATTCTCTTTGTTGCTGAATGTATGTTAGTTTCTGTATGTTTTTGGACCACAGTTGTGGTATTGCTATGTATTATTTTATATTTTTATACTGCTCTATCAGTTTTAACTTCTGGGCTGTGGTTGAAATGGGTCCCTTGTGGATCAGCCCACTACCCCAGTCAGCAAACCTAAATAAAATACAATGCTAGACAAAGGTAATAAATACTTATGTTTACTTACATTGATTTGGACACTGGAGACGTGAGGATAACTGATATATGTGAATAGGAAATGCCTTCGTTATAAAAATGTTAGAGTGGACACCACTGTGCAGTGTTCATGAACTTTTTTTAAATGCCAGAACAACATATTACTGCATGCCTGTACCACTTTGAATGATTGTCAGAGAAGTGTCTTATGGGATTACTGCCTGCACATTTAATACCAAATACACTAGTGTTTTATTTTTGAGATGCAAGTGTAAAATGTATATTGAACTCATTTTGGATTAGGTTATGAACAGCTGTGATAGGAATGCTGCATATTATTCTTACTGGTTATGATTAACAGTTAAAACATGCTGGTGGCCCATGAGGTAATATACATGATAGTACAACCAGTTTAAAAAGTCTAAGAAAAGCTGCCTGAGTTGAAGTGAACTGAAGCCTGACAGTACATTTGGGTTTTGAGTTTCTTGAAGAATGGTTTGCATTGTAGTTTGGTCGTGCGGCAGCATGACTGAACATAAACCTACAGTAAGCCATAATGGCTCAGTTTCTTGTGCTGCCAGGAAAATGCACCATGTATGCAGCTTTTCTTTTAGTCACAGAAGTTGTCTAAGAACTGTGTCCACTCTTCTCTGTCCTCCAAATTTCCATGTGATTTCAGCCTTCACTAAGTGTTCAGTAGATTTTTTGCTTGCATCACTTTATGTATCTTGACAGGGGATTGTGAGATGTAGGACCTAACTGAATCTGGTTGAATTTTGCAGTAAAACAAATAGAAATAAAAAGGAAATGTGAACTGTAGTGAAATAAATGAACAAATTTGTCAAGAACTATTATTTCTTTAATAGTGTCATTAGATGTGCTAACAACTGTCTTTACATTATAATATAATGTATGTGCAAGTAGCCTAGTGACCTCCCCCCCATACAACTTTATACACTGACTTTTTATCTCAAAGATTCATACTTAGGTGGCCTCAGTGGTGCAGCTGTTAGAGTTGCCACCTTACAGCAAGAGGTTCTCTGGTTCAATTCATGGCTGGGGTGCCTTCTGTGCAGAGTCTGCATGTCCTCCCTGCAGTCACGTAGGTTTCCTCTGGGTGCTCCAGTTTCATCCCACATTCCAAAGACATTCATTAGATGGATTGGACACTCTAAATTGGCCATAGGTGTGAGTGTGTGGTACTACTGCAGCAGGGATAGCCATCTGGTGGTGTAAACCTCAGCTCGAGATGATTGTCGCTGCTGAAGTGACACCTCAACCTAATGTGCAAAAATGGGAAAAGGAGTTGAGGATGGATGGATTCATGCTTAATCAGGTACAATATCTTGAATCGTGTTTAATTGGATTCCTGCATCATTTTTTTTAAATTATTTTATTTATAGGTTTTTGTATATTAAGTATTTATATTTAAGAATTTGTTGCAGATACATCAGGAGAAATAATGTAGGAAATGTTTAATGTCATCTGATGAGTGGTAATAATGTTACTTGAAAATGCATTCTATTTGAAACAAATAGAACAACAATACAAACTGATTTGAAATTTGTGCATGGATGGCACTTGACTGAGGAAAAAATGAAACGTGGGAATGAAAAACTTCCTGTTCTTTTTGAGTATTGCTTCTTGTTGTATAGAATGAATTTCAACATGTTTCTTGTGAGATTTCTTGTAATGTTTTTAGCTTGTGAAACTGAAGCATAGCTAATGGAATTGTATGGACATTACCCACAGTCATACAAAAAAAAAAAAAAAAAAAAAAAAAAACAGTTGGTCACATTGTTTAAATTTTGTGTTGCTTCACTCATTTCATTGTAGTGTGACATCACGTCCATGTGGTTGACTACTTCTGGGATGGTGAAATGACACTCAGTATGATCAAATAGACGGCGGTATAGGATAAAGGGAAAGACTTTTTTTTGTAGGTCTAGGAGTAGAAGAGTATGTTGTTTTAGCATGCGTGACTTCTAACTATTCATTCATTCGTTGATTGGCTGATTGATTTGTTTCATTATTTCATGAGAGCTGGTCCCAGTCATGGCACTTAGTAGACACAAACCACATAAACCAACCCTGGATAGGATACCAGCATCTCAAAAGGATGCACACAGATTTTGACTTATGATGCACGTACCTTATGACAATTTGGAGGATCTTAAGTTTGCCTACTTTGGGATGTAGGAGAAAACACAAGCACCATATACCTAAATTATTTGCTAACTCTTATTAGCATGTCTGCCACATGATTTTTTTATTCTTGGGATAAACGTAATTTGCAGTGTTACTTGTTTTTTGTTGTGTTTTTGTTCTTAATGACAAGTGCTGAATTTTAGTCCATCAGACTCTGTGGACAGTTGGAAAACATGTCTGTCATTCAGAATGTGCTGGTATTTAAATGTGATAACTTACTTCTGGTAGGCATTATTTGTGCTTATTGGCAAGGCTTGTGGAACATATTGAAAGGAAGTCTGATTGCCAGTAAGCTGGTATCAAGATATAAATATCAAAACGATACAGATCCACATGCAAATTATATTTGTGGGTACCCATCTAGTGTACTGGGACACTGAGGACATCTTTAAACAAGAATTATAATAAAATTTGGTTGACAGGAGTAATAGAATGCATTTACCAGTTATCATATAGCTATTTGGGTGGATACTGTAATGTATCTGAGGCAAAGAATACTTCATAGCTGTGTTGAAAATGTATTCAAAATGCAGGGAAAGTATAACATATACCAGACAGACATAATTTTTTTTCTTGGCCACAAATAAATGTCAAGCATCACATACATAGTTGCTCTTTTCTGGGAATCCAGGGTGCTTTTCCTGACATGTGCTTATTCATGGTGCCGAAGTAGGTGTGAAAACTGCTGGAAGAGATTTATTATCTGATTTGTGCAGTAGGGCACATCATTTGTAATGCTAAAAACTCTGCTTAAAATGAAACTCAAACAGGGTGTTATTTGATAAGAGTGAAACAACTTGCAGCAGGATTATTATACTTGTGGATGGGATATCTGGCCATTCGCATTACATCACTGCAGTACTCTGTAATTATTTAGTGCTATTAAAAAAATAGAGAGCTACTGTTTTCTAAATATGGTTTGTACAGTTATGTACAAGAAGCTTTGTGTGGACTTAATGGTTATTCTCACTTAATGTCTTCCAGGTAAATTTGGTAGCCTTAATAATTGGTTTCCAAGACTTATCCTTAAATGGGAAGATTTGAGATAGAATTTGTAAAGCTTTATTGCAACTTGCTTTAAATAACTGTACTGTAAACCTGTTTTGTAGAAAGGCAGTACAACAGAGTTACTTGGTGCAGTGTAGGGTAAAGCTTTTTGATAGTACCCCAAAAAGGCAACCCCCCATTTCTCGGTCACCCACGTCCCCCGGAATCTTTTTTAAAGTTTTTTTTGTCTATTCCTTCTAGCATGTCGAGGGATCAGTTGCTAGTGTCCTCTCCTGCTCAGCTGGTGAACCTGGGAATATTGAGGCAATGTTACAATTGCCTCATGTACACAGACAACCCTCTCCTCCTCCCACAAAACACAAATACATGCGAGAGATGCAACTACACGGCCAAACTGGAGGCTGAGCTCTCTCAACATGGGACTGGCAAGACCAGTCAGGAGGAGAAGGTTACCACACACACTATAGACCCAGTCTCACATATTACCATTACAACCTCAAATCATACACATAAACACACAAAGACATACTCGGAGGCTCTGATCAAAATCTACCAAAACAGCAGAGGCCACCAAAGCAGACACCCAAACAACCACCACCTCAGAACACAACACCTGCAACACATAGACCTCACAGTCAGAGTGTCAAACAGTCACAGCCCTTAAGGCCAAACACAATGCCAGACACACTAGTCATTGGTGACTCCATAGTCAGACACACTGACGTCCCGCTCACCAGACTGAGTAAGGAGAAGGTCACAGTAAGCTGCCTGTCGGGCGCTAGAATCCGCCACATAACGCAAGCACTCAGGTCTCTCAACAGCAGGTACAAATATGATTCAGTCATTGTCCACGCTGGTGTAAACGACCTGAGACGTACCTCCTTGGACTACATGAAAAGAGACATTGAGGAGCTCTCTGATTATGTAGCCCAGACAGGTATGACCCTGTCCTTGAGCAGTATCCTACCTTCACCAAGAATGATGCCACAATACAGAGATAAGATGATCAGCTTTAACAATTGGCTTAAACACTGGTGTCATTCAAAGGGATCCAGTGTCTGTCTGCCTGGGATGACATGCTGGACAAGCCACGCTGCTTCCAAAGGACGGCTTGCACCTGTCACCCTGGGATTCCGGATATTGGCAAAGGCTCTTGCCACCCCATAGTGCCTTTTTAGGCAAGGCCCAACTTCTAAACCTACCACCATAGAACACAAAAAGGAAAAAACTAAGGGTAATGCTGCTCAATGCCAGAAGTCTAAATCTCAAAATGCACGCACTCGAGGCCCTTCTCAGTATGGAGAACATCGATGTCTGTGCTGTGACAGAAACCTGGTTCAAGGCTCCTGAGAGCACCCCGCGCTATCAGGTTTTACCTCATATCATGCGTTCCGCCCCAAAATCTGGACAATACCAAGAAAGGAGGGTATCCATATTCATCAAGGACACCCACACCTCAAGACTGGTGGCAACGCACGATGCATCGGAGACCATCCAGGTGCAATTAACCATAGGCAAGACTGCTCTGCAAATTGTAGCATGTTACAGGCCACCCTCACAAACTCAGGAACCTCACATGGCCTTCCTGAAAACACTAGAGGGATAAATGTATCACCAAACACCATCATACTAGGTGACTTCAATTACCCTAATATAGACTGGGAACACTACTCAAGCCCAAACACCCTAGCCCAAAAGTTCCTGGAATTCATAAACTCAAATGCCATGGAACAACTAGTCACCATCCCCACAAGAGGAGATAACATACTTGATCTCATCATCACGAACATGGGAGCACAATGTTCAACACCGGAGGTGTACCCCTCACTGGTGAGATCAGACCACAAACTAATCTCGCTGGAGGTCCTCATCCCACCCCACCTGAAATAAAAAGACCACAGTAAAGAACTTCTCAAAAGCCGACTTCACACTTCTAAAGACTAGTGTGGTCTCCTTTAAGGCCCCGAGCCGGCGGAAAACAGTACTCAAGCCGCTGAATCACTTACAAATGCCTTCTACCAGCACCTGCAGGACTGCATGGATAAGGCAATCCCAAGCAAAACAAAGACTCTTTGTACCAAAGGCAAGCATCCAGTCTGGTGGACCCCAGCCATAAACAAACTCTACAACAAAAGGAGGAAGCTACTACAAGATAGAGCAAAATCCTTAAAAGGTAAGACACCCTTGATCACTATAAGTAAAAACTAAGAGCTCTCATAAAATCATCCAAAGCAAATTTCGAGAGAAAAATAGCTAAAGACTCAAAAGACAATCATAAGGCCTTCTTTAGCTATGTTAGAAACCTGGGAGGAAACTCCCAGATATGCTCAGAGCTAGTTCAAAATGATGTGAAGATTACTGATCCTACAGACATTGCCAACATACTGGCTGACAGGTTCAGTGCAAACTTCTCCCCCCCCAAAGGAGAGGTATCTATACCAAACGGTTGCAGCCCCTAAACATCTCCAGCGCCCAAGTGAGAACTGCTCTCTCCAAAGCAAAAAACACAGCATCCATGGGACCTGATGGTGTCCCCGGCTGTGTGCTCCATGAACTCAATGAGGAATTAAACCCACAGCTAGGACAGCTGTTTAATCAAAGTCTTACCTCTGGATACGTACCCAGGGAGTGGCGCACTGCAACTGTGGTACCACTTCACAAAGGCGGTGCCTCCACCGACCCTGGAAATTACCGGCCCATTAGCTTGACAAGCCTTATCTGCAAAGCCATGGAGAGGATCATAATGGACCTCATAAATAAAGACATAGGGAATTTGCAGACTTTGGATCCAACCCAGTTTGGCTTTGTCAAAGGCAGATCATGCCTTTTAAACTTGGTTGACTTTAACAGTCACCAAAGCCATTGATGAGGAAAGGCAGTCCATACAGCCTACCTCGATCTGGCTAAGGCCTTCGATACAATACCCCATTCGGGTATCATTGAAAAACTCATCAGCTTAAATGTCAACCCATACATCACAAGATGGGTTGCAAACTGGCTGAGTGACAGAACCCACAGGGTCAGAGCTGCTGGCGCCATGTCAGACTCAAAGCCTGTCACAAGTGGTGTCCCACAGGGCTCAGTCCTGGGCCCACTCTTGTTTGGCATCTACTTTTCCAAGTACAAGCAAACACAGGAGGGTTATGGCTGACAAAGTTTGCAGATGACTGCAAACTGGGCCATAGTAGAAAACACATCTGACACAGATATCCTTCAGAAGGGTCTCACAGAAAGCGGATAACTGGTGCCAGAGCCACGGCCTAAAGTTAAATGCCAAAAATGCATAGTCATACCCTTCGGAAAAACAAGGTTACCCCTAGCTACCAAATAGGTGGCAATCCACTGAGCACAGAAGAAGTTATCAGGGACCTGGGGACCCAGGTTAATAGTAGTCTGTCATTCGACACCCATGTAGCTAAAGTAGTTAGGAAGACCTTCTACATTGCCCACCTTATCATGAAGGGATTCTCATCTAGATCAAGGGAGGTCATAGTCTCCCTTTACTCATCACTCATCAGACCAATGATTGAGTACAATGCCCCATTCGGAATGTATCTGACCCGACACTTGCAGCAGCTGGAGAGGCCACAAAAGTTCCTCACCAAAAGGATAAAGGGTCTCAAAAATCTGTCCTATGCTGCCCGACTGAAAGAACTCCAGCTCTATTCAGTCGCTTACCGCTTGCTCAGAGGTGACCTTTGCCTAACATACAAGGCCATGTCAAACCCAGATTTGATGAATATGCTTCACCTCAAAAAATCTAGATCCATCAGAGCCACAAGGGCGGAGACTTAAACCTTGACACGGCTATTAATAGGGCGTGCTGGAGGGATAGATTCATCACCCAAAGACTCCCTATGCTGTGGAACAAAATCCCGGTACATGTGAGGCAGAGCACCTCGCTGGCCTTGTTCAAGAGAAATCTTGACCAATGGATGGGAGATCGCAGATATACCCCAGGGATTACCTCAGTGTCACTGCTCGACAGAGGCACAGAAAAATAATGTGTATAGTTCCCCATACTAAAGGGGTGGCCTAAGCCACAAAACGATGGGCTAGGCTTGTAAATGCCCTCGGGCAGATAGCCTAGTATGAACCTATGAACCTATGAACCTATGATACCTGACCCCAGTTCTTTAGCAGTGCTTTCAATGTTAAGCAGAATGCAATTTCAACTTCTTTTATTTGTATTAGGTTAATAATTCCAAAATGTAGAACTTGCAACATTCTCTTTGTTGCTGAATGTATGTTAGTTTCTGTATGTTTTTGGACCACAGTTGTGGTATAGCTATGTATTATTTTATATTTTTATACTGCTCTATCAGTTTTAACTTCTGGGCTGTGGTTGAAATGGGTCCCTTGTGGATCAGCCCACTACCCCAGTCAGCAAACCTAAATAAAATACAATACTAGACAAAGGTAATAATACTTATGTTTACTTACATTGATTTGGACACTGGAGACGTGAGGATAACTGATATATGTGAATAGGAAATGCCTTCGTTATAAAAATGTTAGAGTGGACACCACTGTGCAGTGTTCATGAACTTTTTTTAAATGCCAGAACAACATATTACTGCATGCCTGTACCACTGTGAATGATTGTCAGAGAAGTGTCTTATGGGATTACTGCCTGCACATTTAATACCAAATACACTAGTGTTTTATTTTTGAGATGCAAGTGTAAAATGTATAGTGAACTCATTTTGGATTAGGTTATGAACAGCTGTGATAGGAATGCTGCATATTATTCTTACTGGTTATGATTAACAGTTAAAACATGCTGGTGGCCCATGAAGTAATATACATGATAGTACAACCAGTTTAAAAAGTCTAAGAAAAGCTGTCTGAGTTGAAGTGAACTGAAGCCTGACAGTACATTTGGGTTTTGAGTTTCTTGAAGAATGGTTTGCATTGTAGTTTGGTCGTGCGGCAGCATGACTGAACATAAACCTACAGTAAAGTTTCTTGTGCTGCCAGGAAAATGCACCATGTATGCAGCTTTTCTTTTAGTCACAGAAGTTGTCTAAGAACTGTGTCCACTCTTCTCTGTCCCCCAAATTTCCATGTGATTTCAGCCTTCACTAAGTGTACAGTAGATTTTTTGCTTGCATCACTTTATGTATCTTGACAGGGGATTGTGAGATGTAGGACCTCACTGAATCTGGTTGAATTTTGCAGTAAAACAAATAGAAATAAAAAGGAAATGTGAACTGTAGTGAAATAAATGAACAAATTTGTCAAGAACTATTATTTCTTTAATAGTGTCATTAGATGTGCTAACAACTGTCTTTACAGTATAATATAATGTATGTGCAAGTAGCCTAGTGACCTCCCCCCATACAGCTTTATACACTGACTTTTTATCTCAAAGATTCATACTTAGGCGGCCTCAGTGGTGCAGCTGTTAGAGTTGCCACCTCACAGCAAGAGGTTCTCTGGTTCAATTTATGGCTGGGGTGCCTTCTGTGCAGAGTCTGCATGTCCTCCCTGCAGTCACGTAGGTTATCGCTGGGTGCTCCAGTTTCGTCCCACATTCCAAAGACATTCATTAGATGGATTGGACACTCTAAATTGGCCATAGGTGTGAGTGTGTGGTACTACTGCAGCAGGGATAGCCATCTGGTGGTGTAAACCTCAGCTCGAGATGATTGTTGCTGCTGAAGTGACACCTCAACCTCATGTGCAAAAATGGGAAAAGGAGTTGAGGATGGATGGATTCATGCTTAATCAGGTACAATATCTTGAATCGTGTTTAATTGGATTCCTGCATCATTTTTTTTTAAATTATTTTATTTATAGGTTTTTGTATATTAAGTATTTATATTTAAGATTTTAACCACAACTGCACCACAGCAAGACCGACAACATAAATGAACAGCTCACTGATACTGGAGACACAACGAAAACAGCTCAGCTCGAACAGTGGAAAAAGATGATCCGATTCCAAATAAAGTCACCAATAGTTTAACAACAAACAAATGACACAAACAGGTTAAGCGCTTTCATCTGACTAGCAGACTTCATCAGAACAAACTTCATTGAACATAATATCATTAAATACCAAGAATTTTGGCGCCAAAACACATAAATTAAGTTAAATTGATTCTCTTAAAAAGGAAATGGTTATCTAAAAGAGTGCATGTATATACAATTTCATAATAATAATAATAAATATACAATATCAACACCATTCTTATAAATATTATATTATATTATATTATAAATATTCATACAAATACCCTATGCTAAATAACGAATGTTAAAAATTTTTTAAAAAAGAAGAAAGATTTTTTAAAAAAAGTGCACAGTAGATGCATTATTGTATGTAATATCAAATTCACAAAGATAGTTCCTAATATAAATGTAATAAAAATAATAATACTAAATATGTATAATTTGAACATAGTTTAAGACAAAATTAAATATGGTTTAATGCTAATGAAATCATTGATGCCAGGATGTCTAGCGGCATCAGTGAACATTTGCCATCTACTCTCCTCCATGGCCAATAAGGCTTTAAAATTGCCTCCATATGGTGATATACCCACCGTATCTATAATGATAAATTTCAAATAATGCATGTCACCACTATGGTCAATATGACGATATAATGCATTCTTTTTGTCTTTGTTTCTAATACAATATAAATGGTCATAAATATGCCGTTTAAACTGTCTCTCAGTCTTACCTATGTAAAAAGCATTACATGCCACGCAGGTGGCTAAATAAACCACATACCTAGTGTTGCAATTGCCACCCCTGCTATAAATATATGTTTGATTGAGATTGTCTAACTTGCACCCCTCAACTTCATTGATGCAAAAGCACTGGTTACATGCTCCGCACTTTTTGGTACGAAACCTTCCCTTATTTTTGTCTTTATCATTTCTATACAATTCCAAAAGTTTTTTAATGTTAAAACCAGTCTTGTAAACAATCTTTGGATGTATACCTACAACTTTCAAGATATTGTCATCCTTCAAAGCCATATTCCAATGTTCATTTAATATGGCTTCTATATATTGAACATCAGGAGAATACATAAGCACACACAATAATTTACTTGGTTCAAGCTTTTGTTTTGTATTATGTGTAGTGCTGGCACACATATTCCCTAATAATGGTACATATTTACTACCCCATTCACTTGTAACGTATTTGACTACATCATTCAATAATCTCAATGGGTACCCCCTTTCAATAAACATAGATTTAATAAAGTCCACTTCTTTCAACATAATTCCTTTTGTGGACAACATGTGGGCAGCCCTGATACACTGCCCTTTAAAAATGTTTTTAAACATATGTGGGGGGTGGTTGCTGCTAAATTCTAAATAGTCATTAGAGAAAGTCTTCTTCCTATATATTCTGGAAACAAATCCTTCTTCCCCATGACTGATGTATGTGTCCAAATAAGCTATTCCATGTGCATTTGAAGTATAGGTAAATTTGAGAAAATCCGTCGTATGATTGATATAACCAATGAATTTATCAATCTTGTCAATGGGACCCTTCCAAAGTACAAATAGATCATCCAAAAACCTAGTATAATAAACTATATACTGAAAAAATTCTGACTTAAATAAAAACTCAGACTCCCGTTCTAGCATGACAAGGTTGGCGAAGATAGGAGTACAAGATGCCCCCATCGCCACACCCCTAATTTGCCTAAAAAATTCGTTTTCAAAATGAATGTAGTTATGATCCAAGACTAACCCCATCATGTCTGAAATGAGGCAGATTCTGTCCCATTCTAAACTGGAGTACTTTCTAAGGCTACTGCAAAAATATTCTAATCCCAAATCTCTAGGAATGCACGAAAGTAAGTCCACTACGTCTATAGTGATAAACATAAGTTTACTGTCCCATATTTGAGATGACAACTGCCCAAGAAACATCCAAGAATCTTTGATGAGATGTGGAATATTGTTGTATATGGGCTTTAACCACTTGTCAATCGCCACTCCTAGCAGGAAAGTTTTGGATCTACTACCCGACATGATGGGTCTAAAAGGGGGGGGTGTTATATTTTTATGTATTTTGGGAATACCAACTATGGTGGCTAATGTCAGGTATTCCACCTTTATAAATTGATATGTCTCAAAAGTAATACGATTATCAAGCCAATATTCCTCTATTGCTAAATCTATACATTTGTAGCCTATGTTGATTTCATTGAGCGAGATTGCATCATAATTTCCAGATTGATACAGAATCTTATATATTTCTCCAATATAATCCATTTTATTATATAAGACAATCCCTCCCCCTTTGTCAGGTTTCATCAACCTTATTTCATTATTGCCCACATATTTAGACAAACAACTGCGTTCTTCATTGGTTAAATTAACTTGTACACCGCTTTTGATACTTTCATCCATCCTATAAGTATTATAAAATCTATATATGTCATTACAGACCATATTCTCATAATTGACCACCATCGTGTGACTCTGTGGTATATACGTGCTTTTCTTTTTAAGTTCTTTAGAAATTAATTATTTTCCTTCATTATTGTTCCCTTGAAATTGAATGGCTAAGTTGAACCTTCTACAAAATAATTTTGCTTCTAATATACTGTCCACTAAATTAAAACTCACTGTAGGAATAAATATCATTCCTTTTGAGAATACCCTAAAAAAATCATCAGAATTATCAAAATTAGAGTAGTTATATACATTAAAACCATTTTTAGTATGTAAAATATTCTTATTAATATTATTATTATTATTATTAGTTGTGTCATGCTTGTCACTAATACTGACTACTTCATCCATACTATTATGTGTACATACCATTCCATTATTGACTTCATTGTCTAACATAGTGGCAACTTCATTACAGCCTTCACATACTCCATTGACTGAAACATTATTGTGAATAGTGACTACATTAACTGAGTTGTTAACAGCTTCATAACTATTTCCTTTACATGCTGTATCATTACTAAAAACATTTTCCAAATAAGGAACAACTTGTTCACTGTTTTTACATGGCTCTGTAGCAGAATCATAGACAGTAACTTCAGCACTTCCCCTGTCTATCTCAATCTCCTGCTTGCTTGTCCATGTGTATATTTTGGTGGGGGATAGAACCTGCCCCCTTGAAAATTTTGGTTCCTATCCATATAATTATGGTCATTTCTATAGTGCCATTCTCCTTCATCATTGTGAATGTTATGATGATGGTGTCCAGGCCAAATATATGCCCTATAATTGGCATACTGTTCTACGTCTCTAGTAATTTTTCTATGTTTCCTCTCAAAAATATTAGCTGCTTGACGTTCTGCTGTAATAAACTGCTTATCGTACAAATCCTTCCACTGACTAAACTTATCATTGTTTAGAATCTCAGCATTGAATTTTTCCACCTCCTGTATTAGTTTGGACAATTTTTCATCGTTTTTCTTCATCAATAATTTGATATAACTAAAACCAAAGCTATCAAATAATAAATTAAATTCTACCCTAGTGTCATTATTCAAATCAAGCCCCATAGGTATTTTAAAGAATCTTATACCTTTCGGAATGATCTGTAGAGCAATACATTTGTCAAAATAAGCATTTTCTATCTTGACATTTTTGATAGCTATTAATTTTTTACCCAAAGAATATATAGTGTCCCTTATCTGTGGTTTCGTACTACTAAAAAATTGTTCACTAGTGTGACATGGATTTGGTCTATCATGTTTTTCAAAAACATATTCATAGTCATTACTCAAAAAACGATCCAAGTGACCGTTCAACCCTTCGCCATTTAATCTGTCCACTTTATTGTCTTTAAACTGTTTGGAAGGGTACTTGAAACCCCTTTTGTTGATGTTAGGACTAGAATATGTTTGAGTTAACTCAGTACTTTGATTTTTGTCCTGTGCCCTGGCCATCGCAGAATAGGTTTTCATGGGCAACAACCGCTTAGGACGAGCCCCAGTCCGCTCGGCCTCATCATGAGCGTGAAAAAGACTGAAATCAAAGGTGAAGTCATCCATAGAAGTATTACTAACATTTAAATCCTTCTTGCTGGCATATAAACGCTCTTGTGGTAATGAAATACCTTCCTCACCGGGTTTCCCTTGTCCATTCGGTATTTCAATTTGGGTACTGACATTCACACAATTATTATGTTCCACTTCTTTCCCAACACGAATAATTTCCTCTCCGACTGTTGTAGACTGTAATTTGTCCCCAGTGATGACTTCATCATGAGAATTGGGGACGAGAACATAACGCTTCACTAAATCTAAAAGTTGAGTAACCTCGTCTCTTAAGGCTGTGACCTCCATACGAATGCTTGCAATTTCAGCAGTATCCACTTTATCCAATGAAGCATGAGCATCTTCGTTGGTAGAATCCATATCAGCTCCAACCACAACTGCACCACAGCAAGACCGACAACATAAATGAACAGCTCACTGATACTGGAGACACAATGAAAACAGCTCAGCTCGAACAGTGGAAAAAGATGATCCGATTCCAAATAAAGTCACCAATAGTTTAATAACAAACAAATGACACAAACAGGTTAAGCGGTTGTTGCCCATGAAAACCTATTCTGCGATGGCCAGGGCACAGGACAAAAATCAAAGTACTGAGTTAACTCAAACATATTCTAGTCCTAACATCAACAAAAGGGGTTTCAAGTACCCTTCCAAACAGTTTAAAGACAATAAAGTGGACAGATTAAATGGGGAAGGGTTGAATGGTCACTTGGATCGTTTTTTGAGTAATGACTATGAATATGTTTTTGAAAAACATGATAGACCAAATCCATGTCACACTAGTGAACAATTTTTTAGTAGTATGAAACCACAGATAAGGGACACTATATATTCTTTGGGTAAAAAATTAATAGCTATCAAAAATGTCAAGATAGAAAATGCTTATTTTGACAAATGTATTGCTCTACAGATCGTTCCGAAAGGTATAAGATTCTTTAAAATACCTATGGGGCTTGATTTGAATAATGACACTAGGGTAGAATTTAATTTATTATTTGATAGCTTTGGTTTTAGTTATATCAAATTATTGATGAAGAAAAACGATGAAAAATTGTCCAAACTAATACAGGAGGTGGAAAAATTAAATGCTGAGATTCTAAACAATGATAAGTTTAGTCAGTGGAAGGATTTGTACGATAAGCAGTTTATTACAGCAGAACGTCAAGCGGCTAATATTTTTGAGAGGAAACATAGAAAAATTACTAGAGATGTAGAACAGTATGCCAATTATAGGGCATATATTTGGCTTGGACACCATCATCATAACATTCACAATGATGAAGGAGAATGGCACTATAGAAATTACCATAATTATATGGATAGGAACCAAAATTTTCAAGGGGGAAGGTTCTGTCCCCCACCAAAATATACACATGGACAAGCAAGCAGGAGATTGAGATAGACAGGGGAAGTGCTGAAGTTACTGTCTATGATTCTGCTACAGAGCCATGTAAAAACAGTGAACAAGTTGTCCCTTATTTGGAAAATGTTTTTAGTAATGATACAGCATGTAAAGGAAATAGTTATGAAGCTGTTAACAACTCAGTTAATGTAGTCACTATTCACAATAATGTTTCAGTCAATGGAGTATGTGAAGGCTGTAATGAAGTTGCCACTATGTTAGATAATGAGGTCAGTAATGGAATGGTATGTACCCATAATAGTATGGATGAAGTAGTCAGTATTAGTGACAAGCACGACACATCTAAAAATAATAATAATAATAATATTAATAAGAATATTTTACATACTAAAAATGGTTTTAATGTATATAACTACTCTAATTCGGATATTTCTGATGATTTTTTTAGGGTATTCTCAAAAGGAATGAAATTTATTCCTACAGTGAGTTTTAATTTAGTGGACAGTATATTAGAAGTAAAATTATTTTGTAGAAGGTTCAACTTAGCCATTCAATTTCAAGGGAACAATAATGAAGGAAAAAAATTAATTTCTAAAGAACTTAAAAAGAAAAGCACGTATATACCACAGAGTCACACGATGGTGGCCAATTATGAGAATATGGTTTGTAATGACATATATAGATTTTATAATACTTATAGGATGGATGAAAGTATCAAAAGCGGTGTACAAGTTAATTTAACCAATGAAGAACTCAGTTGTTTGTCTAAATATGTGGACAATAATGAAATAAGGTTGATGAAACCTGACAAAGGGGGAGGGATTGTCTTATATAATAAAATGGTTTATGTTGGAGAAATATATAAGATTCTGTATCAATCTGGAAATTATGACTCAATCTCGCTCAATGAAATCAACATAGGCTACAAACGTATAGATTTAGCAATAGAGGAATATTGGCTTGATAATCGTATTACTTTTGAGACATATCAATTTATAAAGGTGGAATACCCGACATTAGCCACCATAGTTGGTATTCCCAAAATACATAAAAATATAACACACACCCCTTTTAGACCCATCATATCGGGTAGTAGATCCAAAACTTTCCTGCTAGGAGTGGCGATTGACAAGTGGTTAAAGCCCATATACAACAATATTCCACATCTCATCAAAGATTCTTGGATGTTTCTTGGGCAGTTGTCATCTCAAATATGGGACAGTAAACTTATATTTATCACTATAGATGTAGTGGACTTATTTTCGTGCATTCCTAGAGATTTGGGATTAGAATATTTTTGCAGTAGCCTTAGAAAGTACTCCAGTTTAGAATGGGACAGAATCTGCCTCATTTCAGACATGATGGGGTTAGTCTTGGATCATAAC
This sequence comes from Protopterus annectens, assembly GCF_019279795.1. Lineage (NCBI taxonomy): Eukaryota > Metazoa > Chordata > Ceratodontiformes > Protopteridae > Protopterus > Protopterus annectens. The sequence goes on from NC_056751.1 coordinate 804,064,969, forward strand.
TACATTCATTTTGAAAACAAATTTTTTAGGCAAATTAGGGGTGTGGCGATGGGGGCATCTTGTGCTCCTATCTTCGCCAACCTTGTCATGCTAGAATGGGAGTCTGAGTTTTTATTTAAGTCAAAATTTTTTCAGTATATAGTTTATTATACTAGGTTTTTGGATGATCTATTTGTACTTTGGAAGGGTCCCATTGACAAGATTGATGAATTCATTGGTTATATCAATCATACGACGGATTTTCTCAAATTTACCTATACTTCAAATGCACATGGAATAGCTTATTTGGACACATACATCAGTCATGGGGAAGAAGGATTTGTTTCCAGAATATATAGGAAGAAGACTTTCTCTAATGACTATTTAGAATTTAGCAGCAAACACCACCCACATATGTTTAAAAACATTTTTAAAGGGCAGTGTATCAGGGCTGCCCGCATGTCGTCCACAAAAGGAATTATGTTGAAAGAAGTGGACTTTATTAAATCTATGTTTATTGAAAGGGGGTACCATTGAGATTATTGAATGATGTAGTCAAATATGTTACAAGTGAATGGGGTAGTAAATATGTACCATTATTAGGGAATATGTGCGCCAGCACTGCACATAATACAAAACAAAAGCTTGAACCAAGTAAATTATTGTGTGTGCTTATGTATTCACCTGTTGTTCAATATATAGAAGCCATATTAAATGAACATTGGAATATGGCTTTGAAGGATGACAATATCTTGAAAGTTGTAGGTATACATCCAAAGATTGTCTACAAGACTGGTTTTAACATTAAAAAAACGTTTGGAATCGTATAGAAATGATATAGACAAAAATAAGGGAAGGTTTCGTACCAAAAAGTGCGGAGCATGTAACCAGTGCTTTTGCATCAATGAAGTTGAGGGGTGCAAGTTAGACAATCTCAATCAAACATATATTTATAGCAGGGGTGGAAATTGCAACACTAGGTATGTGGTTTATTTAGCCACCTGTGTGGCATGTAATGCTTTTTACATAGGTAAGACTGAGAGACAGTTTAAACGACGTATTTATGACCATTTATATTGTATTAGAAACAAAGACAAAAATAATGCATTATAACGTCATATTGACCATAGTGGTGACATGCATTATTTTAAATTTATCATTATAGATACGGTGGGTATATCACCATATGGAGGCAATTTTAAAGCCTTATTGGCCATGAAGGAGAGTAGATGGCAAATGTTCACTGATGCCACTAGACATCCTGGCATCAATGATTTCATTAGCATTAAACCATATTTAATTTTGTCTTAAACTATGTTCAAATTATACATATTTAGTATTATTATTTTTATTACATTTATATTAGGAACTATCTTTGTGAATTTGATATTACATACAATAATGCATCTACTGTGCACTTTTTTTAAAAAATTTTTAACATTCGTTATTTAGCATAGGGTATTTATATGAATATTTATAATATAATATAATATAATATTTATAATATAATATTTATAAGAATGGTGTTGATATTGTATATTTATTATTATTAGTATGAAATTGTATATACATGCACTCTTTTAGATAACCATTTCCTTTTTAAGAGAATCAATTTAACTTAATTTATGTGTTTTGGCGCCAAAATTCTTGGTATTTAATGATATTATGTTCAATGAAGTTTGTTCTGATGAAGTCTGCTAGTCAGATGAAAGCGCTTAACCTGTTTGTGTCATTTGTTTGTTATTAAACTATTGGTGACTTTATTTGGAATCGGATCATCTTTTTCCATATTTAAGATTTTGTAGCAGATACATCAGGAGAAATAATGTAGGAAATGTTTAATGTCATCTGATGAGTGGTAATAATGTTACTTGAAAATGCATTCTATTTGAAACAAATAGAACAACAATACAAACTGATTTGAAACGTACCTCATTCTTTCCAAAAAAACTTTAGTTGACACTGAAGATACTATGTAATAAACGTGTAACTAAAACGCCAGAAACAAGAAATGAGATGTCAGGAAGTTCCCAAATACATTGCTTATGCATGCTTGTATTTAAGGTATGTTTTGATGTACATATGTATATTGTAACAGTTTGGTTAGACAAACCACAGAATTGAAAACTGAAACTTGCTTTACAGTTAAACAATGACTTGAATGTATACAGCTGTACACAAAAACATTGTTTTCCCTGTAGAGAAAAAAAAATACAGTTGGAAGCATTACTTATGCAGTCAGACTCTATAGATTCATAAAGCACATAATTCTTGGATAAAAGAGTTGAAGAAGAAAAGTCATGTGGCAGCAGTTTTGTTCTAGAGCTTAAGCTGGGTAAATGGGAGTAATAAGAGATGAAAGGATTGAAGACATTCTGGTGATTATTACACCCACAACACACACACATTTGGTTAAAGTCCACTCAGTGTTCAACAACAGTCTTGAAAAATCTAAAATAATTTTACAACTGTTAAACCTCAGGAAGTATTGTTTTCTAATGAAACAAAAAACAATTAGATCCTGTTCCGAAGTCATAACAAAGCTTAAGGACTCTCCCACCAGGCAGAATTATATAATGGAAATGAAAAAAAAGGCATCCTCCACTTGGTCTTTTTTCTTAACCATTTCAGACAAAGTGCATAGGGATCCTACTACATGTTCAGTGAATACTGACCTCTTACTTCCATTTTCTTACGAACAGTGAAGAAAAAGATGTAATTTCATTAAGCAATGTGTACTATTAAAAATAATGTCTTTCTTAAAGTTGTATGTTTACTGTCCTTATATCACAGTTAGCAAGAAATTCAGGAAACAGCCCAGCTCCAGAAAATGTATATTTGCCCTAAATCATGAGTCATTGTCTAAGCACCATTTAGTCTATGAGCGGAAATATATTAACTGTGCTGAGTATTACTGGGGCAGTGTTGCAACAGATGTCATCATTCACAATATTGTTCTTTATAATTGCTTCCTAACAAGTGCTAACGCTCAGTACTAGATGAAGACCTCACAAAAAAAGACTTTGTTTCTGTTTAAGGAGGTCTCTGCTGCATTTTATTGTCCAGATGTATTCTTTCATGTACCATGCCTCTCAGCTGTCCAGATTTTCACAGAATGTCCAGCCTTTTGGCTTTTATTTTTGATCTATTCCTCACAAAAATTGTGGTTTTCTGCCAAATCACCTGGATGATCTGAGGATTGAAGTAACTAAATATTGATATATGTTTGAGTTTCAGACTTCAAATCCTTCAGAAAAAGTATGTTAAAACAAACCCTATTACCCTACTAACTGTCTAAGTTTATAAGAGCAATATTTAAAATATGTCCCTATTTTTGGGCCTGTGTCCCCATTTTGTTGGGCTTTGTCCAGATTTCTTGCACTAAGAGGTTGAGAGGTATGCATGATGTAACTGATGGACTGTGTAGCAAGGACTGTCGATAACTTCCTGTAAACATTCTCTCACCAAAGAGTGTAAGTATACTGTACCCATTTTTTGCAGGCAAGATCACTACAATAAGGTGGTATTTTCTGCAGCAACCTTCAGGTCTCCACTCATTATATGTGCACAGGTGCACACACTTATAGATAGACAGATAGACAGGTAGATATTCAGACATTAAGCTAAAGTTTCTGAAATTTTAACCTGACTGGGGCCATTGGCCTGTAGCTTCGATATGTTGTATTCCAGTGCCTTTCTGTTCCCCTGTTCTTTGTGCCTGCCTCACCCCTACAGAGACATTAAGCTAACATTTCTGAAAGAGCTCCAGTACTAGCCTTATTTGATTGGATCCCTACCTAGATAGCCTGTTTCTTTCTTGAATTCTTTCCCGATCCTCTCCCTCTGTTCGTGTTGTGGTTTTATAAGGCTATGTCTCTGGCTTCTGTCCCTTACAGTAATCTGACTTCCAAAGTCTCTCCCTCCCCTCTTTCACTGCTATCATCTGTTGTATAAGCTATTTATGTACTCTTCCCACCTACTGTTTTCCATAGAGCCATAATACTGAGTGCCCACCCAGCAAACCAGTATTTCTTTTGAATTTATCTCCCCTTACTACATACTGTCTCCTGCTCATTGTCCAAGAGCTCAGCAAAGCCTACCATCCTAGCCTGTGTTACACAAGTGTTTTACTTGTATCCAGTGCCGTCTAGGCAAAGCAATGTACTTTTGATTACTAAATCACACACACTCACAGTCTCACACACTTGCTTAAGTTATTTTGAGTGATCACTACTGTTTTCTGCTTTTATTTGTGTGTCTCACTGCATTTTTGTGAAAAATTGTCCTTCCTCTCCCTGTTGCTGTTGTAAGACTGTCTTGAAATCACCTTCAATGATATCGTTCTAGATAGCTGCTTAACTGGCTTGAGGTAGCATTGCACTTGTGGGTCTTTTCTACTGTGTGTTTACAGTAGGAGGACTGGCTTTATTCATTGTATGACAGGAGGTGGGAAATACAGAAAAGCCATTGTACTAGCCAGGGGGTCATTAGTTAGCTTTCTGTTTTGTTTTTCTTTACTGCTATAAATTTGCACATTTCCTCAAAGTGGCTCACTGCATAGCAGTAGTTAGTAGTGCGTTGCACACTAGCAAACATCTAGAAAGCAAATTCCCCTGTAGAACTGCCCATAAAAATGTACCCTGTAAAGAAGTAAATATAGAGCATGCCGACAAGCTTAGAGCACCTAGTTGGGTGTTGAGTGGCAGTACCTCTAACTGTAGTAGAATTATTGTGTAAACATTAAAAGTAGTAGAATTTAGTACTGTTTAGTATAATCTTCCCCTGTTTTGTAGAGTTTAGTATAATTTGCCCGAGTAAAGTATCCTTATTAGTCAGTACCAACAAAGCACCCTTAATAGCCTTCTAACTCCAATATACCACTCCTTTGTAGCTCACAAATCAGAGCACGGGACAGCATGGATATGCAATTTCATAACTTCTCTGTAGCTAGCTTGGTGGGTATGAGCATCTTGAGACAATGCACCAATTAGCTCATGTTTACCAACAACCACTTAATCCTGAAAGGGACAATCCAAGAGATAGGAATTTGGATGGAATTAAATTAATCGTGAGACCAACCAGACATTCCCACCCACTGTATCAAGTCACAATCCATCTCCATCTGGGTATCAGCTTACTGTAGTCATCAGTCTGCCACTGTTATTTATTTATTTAACATGTGTTTACCAGGAAAGTCCGACTGGGACAGAGCCCATTTTCAGCAGAGCCTCAAGGAGAAACACTTCATACGCATGTCTTTGGAATGTGGGAGGAAACTGGAGCACCCAGAGAAAACCCAGATGAACACAGGGAGGATATGCCGACTCCACACGGAAGGCACCCCAGCTGAGAATTGAACCAAAGAACCTCTTGCTCTAAGGTGACAATGCTAACTGTTGCACCACTGTGCTACCCTTAAACTTATCCAACCCTGATTTCATTACCTTGGTGAACATGATATAATGGCATTCCATTCCCATCAGCTTGTTGGTCCTCGACCTGTTTTTCTTTATTTTTTTATTTTTTTTTTCTTAGTGCACGATGTCCAAATACTCAACAGGTGTCTGTAACATAATTTTAAATAATTATTAAGTATAAAATGTAAAATAATTTTAATATGTTCAAAAACCAGTTCACTCCAGCTTGCAGTCATATTTTTTTCTTGCTCTCCCACTGTACCCATCCCTCCACAAAAGTGTTGAATGTAATTTCATTGAAGTGTCACTTTTTTTCTTATCAGAAGGACTAACAGAAGTTAGCACAAGTTCCTGCTGATATACTGAGCATTGTACTTGCGATCATCAGATCAGAAAAAAATCTGAAATTATAACAAAAATGAAATTTTAACAAATCTGAGAATGTAGTACCTTAATATATTTTGCTGTATTCCAAAGTACAGCGAATTGGAACAAACTAGCATATATAAATACCAGGTGCTGCATGGTGTGGGAGCAGAGGTTTTCTTTCATTGAGTAGGAATGTAAAGCTGTAACAGCAAGGTTTGAACTGTGTTGTGCAAAGTTCCAAATGAATCGCACTTTACATTTCAATATGCAGGAATTTGAAATGCACTTCAACTCTGCAACCCCACTAATCAGAAACAAGTTAAGAACTTGCAATAGTAGGTTTTGGACTGCATTATGTATTTAAAATGAATTGTGATTTACTTTTTAAAATGCACAGATGTGTCTTTCACTTCAAATCAGGAACTTGTATAGCAGAAGCCAGAAACATCTGCAAGCATATAGTCTGTGCACTTCAGCTACAATACAAAATACAGTGGTTACAAGAACAGCAACAATGCATTCCCTTAATTTTGTCTTGCATTTCAAAGACTGCCTAAGGAATGTCAAAGTGCTTGGTTTATTGGAGCACACATCGGAGACATGCTTGATTTAAAAAGGAACATTAGTGAATGGAACACTGCTGTGATACTTTCATTTAACAGAATAGCTGTAAACTGGGCCCTCCTGCTGGCTCTTGATGTCTACATATCTGCTGCCTTTTGTGGGAGTCTGGGAGTTACTTTTACAAGCCTAGCCAAGAATTTAGCCCAGGTTTCAACAAGTCAGCACCTTGTGCCACTGTCCAGCAGGGACATAGGCAGAATCCCAGGGGTGTATTTTCTCTTCCTCATCCAATTATCCAGGTTACACTTAAAAAGATTTAATGAGGTACTCTGCTTTACATGGAGAGGGAGTCTATTCCACAAAAGGGGGAGTCTCTGGGACACAAATTTGTCCTGCCAGCAAGTCCTATTGATGTCACAGACCAGGTTGAGGTCTTGCTTGCAGGTTACTCGAGTAGAGCTTGACTTGTGGATATGCAGCAGTCCCATCAGGGCGGAGTCTGCGATTGCTTTATATGCCAGACAGAGGTCACCTCTGAGGAGTCTGTAGGAGACAGAGTAGAGAGACAGGGCTTTTTGCCTATCTGTGTAGGGTAGATGTTTGAGGCCCTGGATTCTCCGGGTGAGGAATCATTGTGGTCTGTCCAGTTGCTGCATGTGCGTTGCAAGGTACATGCCGAAACGGGCATTGTATTTGATAATTGGTCTTATAAGGGAAGAATACAGGGATGTTATGACCACCTTGTCCCTGGATGAGATACCCATACTAATGAGGTGGGCCATATAGAAAGCTCTCCATACAACGGAGGCAATATAGTGGTTAAAGTTAGTTTGCTATCAACCTGGGTTCCCAAGTCCCTCACGACTGATTGCATGCTTAGTGCCTTATTATCAAGGGTTCCTATCAGAAGACCGAAGACGCATTCTGTTGAATGCGTCATGGTTGAACTTCAAATGTCGAAAACGTAAAACGACGAAGCAACATATAAGAGAATTCTTTCCCTGGGAAAGAAGTCACTTGGCCGATTCTGTCACTTTGCTGTTTTCGGCACTGTAGTGCGATCTCAGAGTTGGTATATTAAAGTAGGGGGGAGAGAAACCCCTCACTTAAAATAGTGTTTAGTGTTTTTTTTTTTCTTTTTGGGAACAGCGATTTTTTTTCCCTGGGAAAAAAAAAATCGCTGTTCTGGTAGTTCGCTCTTTTTAGTTTTTGATGTTTTGGGGTCGATATAACAGCGTTCAATCTTTTGATCATTTGCTGTTATAATATAGACCCATTATCAATGTGATAATTTCTGGGGACATCATTCTCCCCAAAAGGGATGATGATGCATTTTTTGGCATTCAGTTTGATGCCATGTTTCTGGCACCAGTCATTTGTTTGGGTGAGACCCTCTTGGAGGATGTTCACATCACTATGGGAATTGATGTATATGTTTTGTCTGTCTGATTTCAGTCTCAGTGTAGTGTATTTGTTCTTCTGTGTTTCTTATGGGGGTAGGAGAGCTGATGTTTGTATACTGAAAACCTTGCATTTGTCTTGCTCCATTCCCTTGTCTGAGAGCTTGAACAGCCCCCACATAGCAAATTTTCCTCCCACTAATAGTCACTTTGGCAGGTAGTGTACAAACTCTCCCTCCAGCCCATCAGTGCATAGGGGTGTCTGTTCATGGCCTCAGCCCCCCTTTGGTTTGCATTCCACCACCTCCACGTTTTACCCTGATTGTGTTTGATAACTAAAGAAGTTACTTTATAATGGCGCTGTACAAGTAGTGTGGCAAGCTTTCTTGTTTTATAGGTTTTGTTAAGCAAATCAACTTAGAGCCCTCCCAATGGCTTTTTATGTCACACTACAAGGTAACAGGCATGTATGTGGTTGTATTGTGCTAGTTAAGTTTACAAGTTACAGTGCTGTTCATAATATGGATATTTACAGTCTACAAAGATGACATTTAACATGAATTGCTCACTAATAAATGTACTATTTGCTCCTGCAGTAACATTGTCTATGCATTTATGGGGAATGGAGTCCTGAGGCAATGAAGATTTTGCGAATACAGAACAAGTTTGTCACACTCCATTCCCAGGTCTGAGATCTTGAGCTCTTCCCCATAGTAAATTTTCCTTACACCAGCAGTCACTTTGGCAGGCAGCATACAACCCCTTTCTAAACCCTATTAACCCCTAGGAGCAGCTGTTCTTGGCCTCATAGCTGGCTTTAGGCATAGGCCAATTAGGCAGCTGCCTAGGGCGCCGCTCTAACAGGGGTGCTTTTCCATTAATCTGGATGGTGTAGGTAGACCAGGATGGGGACACAGGGTGGTGTTGGGGGGGTGCTCTGGAAACTTTTTGCCTAGGGCACCAGTTGACCAAAGGCTGGTCCTGCTTGGCCTCAGCACCCCTTTAGTTTAAATTTTCCCCCTTTTCACTTTAATTGATATTTGATAACTGAAGAAGCAGTTCATAATGGTGCTGCACAGGCTTTGGCAGGTATTTTTGGTTGATGGCTTTTGATAAGCAAAGCAAGTTAAAAGGCCATCAGCGGGGCTTTATGTCATTCCACTCGATAACGGGCCAATGGCTGTATTATGTCGGTTAAAGTTACAATGTTGTTCATAGTGTGGATATTTTCATTGTATACAGATGAAATTTAACATGAATTGATTACTAATAAATTTATCCATCTCTCCTGCAATGACCGTGTATGTGTTCTCATTGGAAACCGAGTCCAGTGGCAGTGGTCTGCTAGACTAAAGCTGATAGCCATAGGAACAGGGTGACTTTGTAGCAACTTGCAGTATGATTTACTTCTGTTTGAAGATATTACTATAGAAATAAACTGCAGTTCACAGCAAAGGGATGTGTGTGTGTGTGTGTGTGTGTGTGTGTGTGTGTGTGTGTGTGTGTGTGTGTGTGTGTATACATATATATATATATATATATATATATATATATATATATATATATATATATATATATATATATATATATATATATATATATATATGTATGTATGTGTGTATATGAATAGATCTTTCACACTGTTCTGTTCCCATTCTAGAACAGACATAACAGAAGGTAAATCAACATCTAACTCAGTAATGCCACACCTCAGCAGTTTTGTGTCCATGGCATAAACAGATTATTTAACAAGGAAGTATTCCAGAATTTCATGAACATAGCTGAAACCGTACTGTACTGGCTATATGGGTTGTGAACTTTCATACTTTCCCTAACATGTAGTACTTCATAAAATAATGTCAATCGGTCCCTTTCTCAACAAATTCCCAATGTAGTTCTTCAAAACACAGTGCTAAGTCTGTCTCCTCAAGAAATGCAATGGTCAGGAGCTTCTTAACTTGTAAGTTAAATGTTATGTATTACCCATAAAACGTGCTCAAGTCAGGTTTTTGCACTTTATGTCAGATCTTCTGTGCATAATGGAAAATCAACCTTTGATTCAACCCAATTCACATTTTCTGCACTGCTTTTATTTGTAGCTAATTCAGAGTCACATAACACAAACTTTACCTCTGCCTGTAGATGTTCTGTGGTCAACATTTTATAAATACACTGCCACATCATGTTATAATTCTGAAGTGATTTTTGAACATTAAACAGTAAATGAACGGGACACTTCTGGTAACTCCATTAGCTAATTTTATAAAGCCATGTTTGCTATAAAGCTGATGGCACACCTGGCCTTTTGTAAGCAATGTCCAGTTCATAAGCTATTTAGATATGTGCTAAGTCCACCCGATTTTGTACAGTGGGCAGTACAATCACTGTGACTTTTGCTGTGGAATTGAATATTCTCTTATATTTGTAGTATCTTGTAAGGAGATATCATGAGCTACATTTGTGATCATATTTTTCTGCCTGACAAGGTTAACTTTTTGGAGTATAGCCCTTCTACTTGGTGTTGTCATGGTGCTTTCCATAAATGTGCCTGCCATCACATCATCTTTCACAAGACACAGTGTGTCTCTGCACAACATGGCTCTATCATTGAGTTCATCTATACTTTTTGACTTCTGTAGGATCACTACCATGGTGGTGTCAGGTAAACCTTTGGAGTACCTCATCACTAAGAGCAGTCAGAGCAATGGCTACCTGTACATTTATCTATCAGTTTTGGTTTGCATGCTCAGTATTTTTTGTGACATTTCTGCAGGTTATATATATATATATATATATATATATATATATATATATATAGCCATCTACTGTTAATACCTCCTTCTCTTTCTGTGGTATATGTCGCTGAAGTTTCCTAGGGTGCATGTAGCGGGGCATACTTCCACCATTGCTGTGTGTAGTATCACTAAGTATCAATGCACATTATGAGAACATGGATATGCACTTTAAGCTTGGATTCGATGTTTGGAGTGTTGACCATCTGTGCTTGCAATGTTATGAGTTTTTGATGAGGTAAGTCTGATCATTTACAGTTTGACATCTTGGTAAGTCGAAATTCTAAATTAGATAAAGGTAACAATTCAAATGAACTCCACAGTAACGGATTATTTGTTGGTAAAAAAAAAACGTAATTCCTTCTATCTTTGGAATGCCTCAGACACATAAGAATATTAGAGACCCCCTTTACTTACCACAGTTTCTTCTGGTGGTTTGAAGAGAGAACCATTAGCAAAGATGGTTGATAATAAACTTTTTTTTTCACTGATAAGATGCATGTTGTTAAGGACTCATAACATTGCCTTGAATTAACATAATCCATTGTTTTTGATGAAAATATTTTTATCACTGTGTATGTAAAAGATTTGTTCCTTGTGATACTTCATCTACAAGGCTTGCAATGTTTTCAGAATGGTATTAACCACTGATTTTGTTTATTTTTATGGGGATTATTATAAACAAGTGAAGGGTATGGCAGTGAGGTCAGTGGCAACTCCTATATTTGCCAATATTTTTATGTGTATTTGGAGGGGTGGCCACTGTGGTGCAGCGGTTAACTTGGGTGCTTCACTGCAAGAGGTTCTCCGGTTCAATTCTCAGCTGGGGTGCCTTCTGTGCGGAGTCTGCATGTCCTCCTTGTGGTCGCGTGGGTTTCCTCCGAGTGCTCCGGTTTCCTCCCATATCCCAAAGACATGCTGTAGGTAGATTGGATACTCTAAATTGGCCCTAGGCATGAGTGTGTGCATGTGTGTGCCTTCCATGGAAGGTTGGGCACTGGGCTGGCACCTTGACACCGTAAAACTCTACTGTCAATCATGAGCAGACAGGTGATCCGCTGTAGCAACCCCTAACCAGGAAAAAAGCCAAAAGAAGAAGAAGTTATGTGTATTGGGGAATGAAATATGTGTATAATTGTGAGTATCTGAGTTGTATAAAAACCCATTTTAGATATTTGGATGATGTTTTAATTTTTGGCAAGGTGCTGAGGAAAAAAATGTGAGAATTTTATGATTATATAAATCAGGTGTTATTACTTTTCATGATATTAAATTAAATAAGAACTATGATAAGAAAGCATTTCACTCAAATATATATAGAAAACCCACATTTTCAAAAGTTTGCATCCATATTGGCAAAAATGTAACTTGGTAAAGGGCCAGTTTGTGCAATTTTCTGGGATTGTATCTGAGGATGATGTATTGGACAGTCAGATTTAAAAATTGAAAAAAAAAGTTCATTGCGCATGACTATGCTAGGATGACGGTGGATGAAGTATGTGATGAGGTAAGTAGGGCTACAGATGGTAGATTTTGTCCTAGTTTAGAAAGGAAAATTGACATTCAGAGAAGAAAACAAGGGAGTAGTGTATATAATATGCCTATGCTGTTAACTTACAATAGCCACAGTGGGAATGTAAAGGAAATTATTAATAGAAATTAGAAGGGGGTCTTTGGTACTTTCAGTATGATGGAAGAATTGGGAAATCAAGCTAGGTTTATTTATAAAAGGGATAGAAATTTGAACATTATCTTTGATAGTGGGATTGATAATTATTAATAATTATTTAAAGGATCAATATAGAATGCATGAATGTGGTATCTGTTTTCAGTGGTGTTTTATTTATGATGCCAAAATATAAAGATTACATCATACCCAAGACTACTGCGTGGTCATGACAAATTTAACTGTGGTTCAAGTGGGATAGTGTATATTTGCTTATGTATGAGATGTGATACATTTTATGTAAGGTAAACTGAAAGGACACTGCAGAGTACAGACTAGAATTTATGGGCATGAACATGCCATAAAGAAAATGACGGTTAAAATGCATTAGCTAAACATGCTACAGTTTGTGAGGGTGTACAATGAAACATTATTCTTTGTGTTGGAAAGGTTTCTCCTTAATTTGAGGAATGGGCACTGGAAAGCAAAATTAGAAAGCAGTGAATTTTATTGGCAGATTTTATTAAATGCACCACAGTCCCCTGGCTTGAATGGTATGTTGAGTAATATCAGCATCTTGATGTTGAAGGCAAATAAAATTAAGTGATTACTTATTTTATTTTAGGCTGCAATATTAATTTTTAAGGGTAGGTTTACTACAGTCCTTATTTTTAATTATACATAAGTATACAGGAATAATTTTATGTAATGGCATTTATTAGTTAAGCAATAACTGACGATGTGGTATGGTATATTGAAAATTTACCCACGGTTGGCATGGTTTGATCACAAGGGTGAAGCCCGAGGGATTAAATAAAGCCAATCGTGGGTACATTTCAATATACCACAACCACGGAGTCAGTTATTGCTATTATACAATGACATTATTGACGAAAAAAACCCCTTAATTTTCTTAAATAATGCCTTTGTATAACAGCACCATACTGTCCTTCTGTGGCTGGTGGTATCTTGCTGCCTTGTTCTGATGTACTGCGCATGCGTATGGGACTTGTGTTCCCATGCATACCCAGTACATCAATACTTTGAAAAGGAAGCAATGGAGAAGTAAAAGTTTGAGCTACTTTAGGGGTAGGAGAGAGAGACAAAATGGAGGAAATGCAAAGAAAATCAGGTATGTGTCTTTAGTTTTAAATAACGTACCTGATTTTCTTTGTATTTCCTCCATGCTGCCTTTCTAGTATGTCCAGAGTCTGGACTTTACATTTTTTTTTTAGTTTTTATTGAAAAAAAAATAAAAGTTATAGAATATATGAACAGAAAGAAGTGCGGTTGACCGGACCTTTTTCCGTTGGTATATTCTGGGATTTACAGTGGGCATGCTGGTTAGGCTGGCCAATCAGCATGCACATTTTGGAATATTAATGGGCAATCATAGTACGTATACACTTTTGTCTTGAACAGTTAAACATTTTAGGCTATGATAATATAATTTTTAGGTTTTGATCAGTATAGTTTCATTGTTTATTATTCATAAGTATATAGAAGTAATTTTATATGATGAAAGTTATTAGCTATTTTTATTCACTTATGCCTCTTTAAATAATTTTAAGGAAGTTTGTTTTAATGATTGTTTTATGAATATTTATGAGGGAAATGATGGTTGTGTGAAATGATTGGTTGATTGATTTTAATTTGAATGCTAAAGATTATTTAATGGGGGATTTGAAATGAAGTATTGTTCTGATGAAGTTTGTTATTTAATCAAACTAAAGTGCTTAACCTTGTTTGTATTAACAAAACAGTGAAGCTTGCAGCATTGCCATGTTGGCATTCTTATCTTTATATTTATAATGCTTACATCAGTCTTGGGAGTTTTTATTCTTGGGTTTTAATCTTTATTTTTGTTATGCTCACATTAGTCTTGGAAGTTTTTATTCTTGGGTTTTAAATTAGGTCTCTCTGGGGTACAGATTCCCCATCCATGTAAAACAAAGTTCACCCCATCTGAATTCAAGTGAAACTGGGATCTATTGATGGGAAACAGAAAATTTACCCTAGGCATGCTCCCTGTACTGCTACCAGACAGAGGCAGCACCTAAGTGCTTTTATCCCATGCATGGTATAATCCCAGTTATTTTCACTAGGGGTAATATATAATTATCAACCATGGAATGGGTAAGGCTAATCTAACACCAAAGGGGATAGGTTAATTCATGCACTAGCCTAGTACTTCCCCGTGACCCTATGAACATTCCTTAGATGAACTAGCACTCTTCAAACTGTCCAGAGATGTGTGCAGTGTGAGAACGAGTTAATATGAGCAATTCTGTGAATAACTGGTACCCTACCCAGAACGGGCATCAGCTCTTTCTCCTACTGTCACCCAACAAAAGGTTCTTGTGATACTTTAAAGGATGAACTACATTATCAGAAACTAAATATATAACAGCATTCATTTCCTAAAGCTCATTTCTAGAAACAGCTATAATCACCTGTTTTTTTAATCCCCTTAAACATACATTGTAGCACAGGGGTGATTTTATACTTTATGGGGATTAATATATTTGATATAACAGTAGCTGTTTTAAACTAAGATGAGGCTTTCATCCATAGTTACCTAATCATGGTAGTCCTAGTATGTGAACACCCATACTTTAAAATGTATGATGGTGCAATAAAATACATCCTCCCCGTGTTGCAGAATTTTCTTTCAATGGAATTGTACTACATTTCAACTTTTTTCCTGCCTTTTTAAGGCTACATACAGAATAACAGGCTATAAAGTTCCTGGTGGTTTGTGCACATTATTTTAAATTTCATTCTCCAGGTATACAGTTCTGACTGTCATTACAGAAAAAAAAATTGTTACATTTCTTTTGTTGAACCACAGTTCCACATTTTACTTTGACTGCATGTAAACATTTTTTGTTTCTATGATCTCAAATGTAATTACAGCAAATTCTGCTGTATCTGTGACTGCAGTTCTTCTGTAAGTAGTTTATCGGGTATACTTCAATGGAGTGGTCACCTATCAAAAGTAATAGGTATAGGTGTTACCTGGTAATGCCAGCAAATCGGTGGGACTAGCTATCACAAAAAGTCATGGATGTTAGCCATAGTGTAGCATTGTAACTTAAGACTGTGTGTGTGCGAGCATGTGTGTGTGTGTGTGTGTGTGTGTGCCCCTCTACAGAACTTTGCTAATGTGTGCTTACCTAATGTCAGTCCTACTTCTTACCTTACCAAAAAACATTTCCATAACAGTGTAACTAAACAAGACACTCAGATACACATCACAAACACTAGCATACATGCGCAGGATTAAATATAGTCCCTTCCCTAACCCTTACTTTAATCCTAACCTGAAAGCACTCGCATACATACTCCTACCATAATGCCAAAGCTTTCAGCGTATCCAAAAGTTATGGCATTCAAACACAATCCCACAGTTATTGTAATCACAAGCACTGGATCTTCCTTCATATGGTTCATATTGTACCACCAGCATTTGTTAAAGAATGTTTTCAGTCTGTTTCCAAAGCAGGTCAGTGTGTCGATGCGCTGTTTAACAGAGTGAACTGCACATACACACACACACACACACACACACACACACACACACACACACACACACACACACACACACAAAAACATATCTATATAGTATTTCATATCATAGTGAGACTCATTGCATGGGGCATACAATAAAAATGTGTAAAACCATGGAACTAGTACTGAAGCCAGAACTGGAAAAAGAGATAATGCAAAAACCTTTAATGACAGAACAATACCATTATTTTACAGTAAGAAAAAAAGCCAGTCAAGAGGCAGAGAGATAATAAAGTGGACATATTTTGCTTCTGTTATACAGTAAACTCGTGTTTTCCACAAGAGTGAAAAATACAATTTAAGAAAACAATTCTTGTAACATAAAAACTGTCAAAAAGTTAATCATAAAAACATAAATTAATTAATAGAGCAAATGATAAAACAATGCCTAGATGAAGAAAAATTAGATCATCTAGAAAAAAAGATAAAATGAAAAAAGTGCTATAAGAAAAAAAATTAAAAAAGCAGAAATTACTAAATCCAAAATCAGTACAGCTCCAGAGCAAATGTTGTACCTGAGGCTGCTGCTTACCCAATGATGTTTGTTCCCATTCAGACAGAGGGACTGAAGCATCTGTACCAGCCTTTAAGCATACCGCATGTTTAAAATTAAC
This sequence comes from Protopterus annectens, assembly GCF_019279795.1. Classification (NCBI taxonomy): domain Eukaryota; kingdom Metazoa; phylum Chordata; order Ceratodontiformes; family Protopteridae; genus Protopterus; species Protopterus annectens. The sequence goes on from NC_056751.1 coordinate 804,081,340, forward strand.
CCTGTATGGCGGAACTACCCTGCCAGTAAGCTCTGTAAGAAAACTGGACATCTGTAATAAATGTGTACTTCATCATTTTAGAAGGGATTTAAAAGTAGTAAGCAAGTTGTTCAAACTTGTCATTAGGAAATTCAAGGCCAGCTGTGAACTTAGAATTGCAATGAATTCAAAAGACAACCACAACGCTTTCTTCAGCTTAAAACTAAACTTTACTTCTGCACTGAACTTATCTCTAACTGTAGCTCTTTCTCTGTCCCCAAGAGCATCCTTAATATTCTTGAGACAGGTTCTCTTTCACCTTCAGCCCACCTCCTCTTATCCCCCCTTTCTAACCCTCACACCACCCCCTCCCCAAATCAATTTAGACTATGTCCTTTTTGCACTTTCCCCAATACCAGGATGTCTGCTTTGAAGCATTAAATTCCACCTAGCAGAACTCCTGCACCAACTCCACCAGTTCCATTCCTAAGGTCTGGTGAGCAACCGTTGTGGTGCCCTTGCATAAAGGTGGCTCTCTGCATTCTGTTGGAATTACAGGTCTATTAGTCTCAAAATATAATTTGCAGGACTGTGGAACTTAGTGTAGCCGAACTAATAAACAAGGATATAGGTGACTTTCTATCCCAAGATAAACACTAGGTTGGTTTATTAATGGTAGGACTTTTCTGCTCAGTCTGGTTGAGGTATTTAAAAGAGTTATTCGTTCAAGGCCGTACATAATTAAGACCATACAGTCCATGATGCCTACATAGACCATACCAAGACTATCAGCACTGTTCTCCTTGGTGGCATCATTGACACTTTCCTAACTCAACAGCAGCTTATACACAGTTCATTGGATAAGTAATATGCTATATAACAGAACCCATGCCATTAAGTTTGGAGGTGTTTTGTCTAGACAAAAATGTATCACTAGTGGCATCCCACAAGACTCTGTCTCAGGCCCTCTTCTCTTTAGTATATACTTCTGTCATGTAAAGACCAGTAACAATGGACTATGGCTAACTGAATTTGCTGATGATTGCAAACTAGCAGTGGTTATCAACTCCCATTGTGATTCTAAAATCCTCCAGCAAGGGCCGGATCAAGCAAGTACTTGGTGTACTAATCATTGTCTTACCTTCATTGCCAAGAAATAATAGCATAGTTTACTTTAATATATCTAGCATCACTACTGGTTACTATATAAAAAGTTTAACTTAAATCTGAATCAGACATCAGGTACTTGGGTACCTGTGCTGATAACAGATACTTCTTTAATACCCACGTCTCTGTGGTAGGTATAAAATATTTATAGAATAAAAAATATAACCAAAAAGCAAGAAGCAGGACTACACAGAAAGGAGGTTTAAATTTTACTTCACCACTGGTACCTCGGCCATTCGCCTTCAACAGATAAAACACAGTGTCAAACAACCAACATTTATACACAGGTTCAAATCCCAATCAATTCAATACATAAATTAATTAAATTAATTAAACAATTAAATAATAAATTCAACTTTTTACATTTTTAAAGTGCTACCAACACATTTACTAGAAACAGCCATTATAAACATTAAGCTAAACTATTTAAATTTTATCAGCTTTTACATGCCTAACTAATATAATAAATTATAATAATAAATTCATTGCATTTTACTTATTCTTTAAATATTTATAAAAAAACATTTAAATATTGAATCTTAAATGAACACATATAAATAAGCAGTTAATACACACATTTTATTTTACAAGTTTACCTCAAGATTGAGACCCCCTAGGAAATAATGTCCCATAATTGAGAATAAACTTATTTTCTAATTCATTAAGTCTCTTCACTATGTCACCCCCTCTAGATGAAACAGGTTGTGCCAAAATACTAAAGAAAAATATTTATACTTTGTATTACTTATTATTTGAGACTTTTTATCATCATCCAAAGAAGTTATAGCTCCATTTTATTCCTTCCTTGTTAGGCCCATCATTGAATATAATGCCGGGGTTTGCATGTGCCTTATTAAGCACCTGTACCAGCTTGACAGACTTCAAAGTTTACTCACCAAAAGGATCTTAAGTCTCAGTTCCATTAGGGAGTCTTATAGTCTAAAAGCCCTGTCCCTCTACTCAGTGCCATATAGACTCCTGACAAGTGATCTATGCTTAGCCGTCCATGATCTAAATGACTCAGCATTCTATGAATGCCTTCACCTAAATAGAGACAGTGGTAAAGTAAGGTCATACCTCTCAGCTATACAGATTTTCACAGAATCTCCAGACTTTTTCCTCATATTTTTGTCCATTTTTCATAAATTTGTGCCTGTCTGGCAAATCACTGGTAAATCACTGAATAATGAAGTCAGAAAGTAATGACAGACATTTGATTTTCAGACTTCATACCCTTCAGGAAATTCATGCTAATACAAAACCTGTTATTCTACTAACTTTCTAAGTTTGTAAGAGCAATATTTAAAAAATTGCCCCTATTTTTGGTCCTTCACCTCCCCCCCCTTATTTTTGGCTTTGTCTAAATTTCCTGCTCTAAAAGGTTGAGAGGTATGGTAAGCACCTGCTCTAGAGACATAAACATATGCCAACACATCAACTCTACCAGATGGAGTGTGGTAGCTGACCCCATGTATTCTCTGTTTACTGAAATAGGCTGCTCTTGTATATCTAGCAGAGTACTTTTTTTTTGGCAATGTTTAAAACCAGAGTGTATGACAAGATTGTTGATCACAAATGTATACCTGGGATATGTAGGGAAAATCTACATAATGGGGATATCATTAGTCACCCATTACTACTGGGTGATGATCATGCCACTCAACTGTCCAGATTTTTTCAGAATGTCCAGATTTTTGTCTCATATTTCTGGTCTGTTCCTCATAAAATTTGTGGTTTCCTGGCAAATCATTCTGGATTGAAGTTACTAAATAGTAATTTAAGTTTCAGACTTACTATCCTTCAGAAAATGTATGCCTACACAAAACGTTTTATTCTAGCAACTTTTTCTAAGTTTATAAGAACAACATTTAAAATATCCTCCTGTTTTGGGGCATTTTCCCCATTATTTTTGGCTTTGACTAGATGTTTTGTGCTAAGAGGTTGAGTGCTATGGTGCTGAATCTGAGCTGCTTAATGGTCTCCTTGGATCTAAGCTTAGTAATAATCTATAAAAAAACATGGCATCAGGAAAGACAAAGATACTTTTCATATAGAGCAGCGCATACACAGAAAAGAAAGCAGCTTTAACCAGCAGGACTGCAGGAAAGTTTTAAGATATATGAAAATGAATTACAGGCAAAGATAGGTACAGTTTATGACAAAAAGCATAATAACATGAAAATTAAACGTGTGGACAAGCAAGCAGGTCAGTGTTTTAGAAAGCAGCAAATTAAAACTAGGGAGCTAGACATACTGAGACATGAAGGGCTCAGTGTGGAACCTCAGTTACAAACACCTTCTTAACAGGATGAGTCAGTAAATCCCCATAAAATGAGTGATGAGAAAGAACAAGATTAATGTGGCTGTATCATGATACAAAATTTGAAAACTTTCATCAGCCAAATCAGATGAAAATCCATTTTAAAAATATGCTGTGGAGAGAATATCAGAAACAATGATCAAACAGATTTTTTTTGCCAAGAAGAGGACAATTGACAGAAAGATGTGTTTTGTCTAATCGAAATAGATATATTAATATACACAAGAGAAAAAGACTATGTTTAACTCAAAATATTAGAAAGTTCATTCAAGGTATGAACACAGTAACTGGAACCAATAAGAGAGATTCGTATCATGTAACAGAAATCCACATCGTTATGCAGCTAAAATAATACCGATAAAGTATTCTCAAGAAAGTGCAAAGGAAAAGAAAGGGACAACAAAAATGCCACCATGGAAATATTGATTAGGGAGAAATGCAAAACAAGTAAAAATAAGCTTTATTGCTATAAGAATATAGAAAAGTGAAGAGAACCTCATAATTCTTACAGTGGTACTTGCCATAAAAGTAACAGTATTAAAACAAGTCAGGATATGTGATAGCATATGTAACAATAAAAGTAGAAAACACATAAAAGTTATTTAGAAAAAAACTATAAAGAAAAGATACAGAATAAACAATATATTGATGACAGAAGAATGTTTTGTCAGTCAATGAGGAAAAAGTATAACTACCCAAAACAGAAAAAAATAATAAAAACGCAGAAGCATCTATGGGACTCTTATCGAACATAAAACGTTAAATGGATAACAGATTTAAAAGAAGCGGGAAGAAATGTTAACACAGAGGATATGAAATGAAGTGAAATAACAGTCAGTGAAACTGAAATAACATTATAAAAAGGGCCACAAGCAAAACATTAAAAGTTCAGATGTTGTACCCAACATCTGGCTAAAAGTAACATGACTTAGTTATTTATAAACCCATTGTGAACTAATACCATTACCTTCCTGGTTAACAATGAGGAAAACAGAGCTCTTACAATATGGCGACTTGTACTGATAAACATTTGGTGAAAAATTATCACACTTACTGAGTTCTGTAGGGTTTGAGACTGTCTTCCCTACCAGGGATTAAGGTCAGGAGTGCAGGCAAAGAGAACATTATTTATTTATTACTTATTTATTTATTACTTATTATTTACTTATTTATTTATTTTTGAAGCTAGAACAGAAGCTGATTTTAAACAGGAGATCATTAGTAGGCAGAAAATATTGCATAATAACTATAAAAATCCGTCAGAGGAGGTGAGAAAAGATTGAGAAGAGAGACTGTAAAGGCAGTTTACAAAGGAAAAATGTAATGATATTTGTATGATTCCCAAGTATACAACAGATTCCTGAAAGCTT
>NC_056751.1:804091175-804123675 GCF_019279795.1 Protopterus annectens
AAATGCTTTATTTACATTAGTGTTAATTACATTTATATCACTTCATTTTACCCTCATTTTGACACATCACAGGGCAAGAACTGCGACACTATATTATTATATGTACTATGGACAAATGGAGCTTTTATTCAGCTAAAAGTTGCAATATCCAAATTGTCTCACCAGCAGAAAAAGGTCATATATACAGATTTCACCAGCACTCAAACAGAAAGGCCAAATATGGGTCAACGTCTGCTGGTACACCTAAAAAAATAGTAAAAATAATGCTGCAGGCTCAGAATACCTTGCGTTTCCACTCCTGGCCTCACAATTATAGTCTGCCACTGTGGACGTTTGTAGAGAATCTTCCTTCATAGGCATCTGCTTCCTTACCATGAGTATCCACGTCCAACTGAGACACAGTGATAGTTTCCAGTTCAACTCTAGTCCAGGACAATCCATACTTCAACCAAGAATCTGGCAAACTGCTCATAACTTAAACAAACCCTACTATTATACAGCAGCAAATGGCATACTTGGTCTCATAGTGGCTTTTTAACCCAGCATGAAATAATTTATCCTCTAATATGGTGTATATTCAGACTGCTCTTAAAGAAACAAAATTATCTGTGTACTACTAGAATTACATAATGGCATTAGCAGTGTTTTAAAGTGTAAAATTACTTAATGTCTAACATTTATTTACAATATTTAAATCAAGAAGTGCATTCATACCCTACAATGCCACAACAGACACATACACACTGTATTCACATATTTATGAGCGCAGTCTTTTTCATTATTTAGAATGTGGAAATCTCCTAGACTGTTTATCAATATCCATTAAACCTATATTCAGTAGCTACATGCAGTGAGGAGACTTGGACTTGCCCCCGCAGTGCCATTATAAAGGCCATTCTCAAAGATTGCTGAGTTAAGGTTTATTTCATGAGTCAGGAAATAGTTATTGAAGAAAAGGTAGCTTGAAGGAGAACTGGCTGTTAACATAAAGAGTGAACTGAAGATTTCTCAGACTGTTACAGAGGCTAGTAACATGAAAGGGAAGAAGGGTGTTAAACCAAATTCTGATGAACGCCATAAAAGATTTCTCTTGCAGAGTGGTGAGATGAGCTGTTGAGGGTTAGATGTACATCTCTGGTGGAGAGTGTGGAATCTGCACTGCAGAGCAGTTGTTTGCCCTTGGGAAGGGGTTAGACTAGCCATGTGTTACTTTTTGTGTTTTCATACATACCGTTTCATCTCCCTTCAGTTGAATATGTGGGAGAATGGATACACAAGATATTTAAGTTTTTTGCAGGGGGCAAGCCCCCTGCATCTCCCATGTGAGGGCTGCACCCTCTATACTTCTTGCTAATTACCACCTCTGAGATTGCTCTACAGTGCAGAAAGGGTAAATTCCCCAATCCTCACTGCTCACAATGTCACATGGACTTAACATCAACAGAAGTGAACAAATGAGTTTTGTTTACTTCTGTCAGCATAAAAAAATGATTCACATTATGAAAGATCTTTTATATGTATGATTTCCAAGAGAACATATCATTAAACTCTTTGTGCCAGTGTGCATTCTAGGTAGCTAGGTGATATAGGCTAGATATGATAATGAGATCAAATTAGTGGTTCTTCTGTGATATCCTAAACTACCTTTGGTCTGCCTATCTTTCACTCACTCTTTATATATATATATATATATATATATATATATATATACGTGTGTATGTTGTGTTTTTCGGCTTTTCCCGATTAGGGGTCGCCACAGCGAAACTCCAGTCCACTAATGATTGGCAGCGGATTGTTACGTGCCGAGTTGCCAGCCCTGACACACAACCTTTAACGAAGGCATGCCCATTCACGCATGTCTCCACATAGAAGACACTCTAACTAGGAATTGAACAGGACAACGTCTTACTGTGAGGTGACAACGCCATGTATGTATATGTATATATATATATATATATATATATATATATATATATATATATATATATATATATATATATATATATAGATATGGGCCTACATTGAATCACTGAAATGACATGACATTTCAACAAAGCCCAGTTGGCTGGCTCCACTTCTCTGAAACACTATTACAATGATACCACAGACTGCCGAAATCCTTTCCCTATAAAAGGAACCACTTGTCCACCACAAAAAAACCTAAATGGACCAACGTTAGACCTACCCAAGTGGGGGGCTTCACCCCCCACACCCCTTACTTAAATATACCACCTCCGAGATTGCACTACACTGAAGAAAGGGCAAAGTATACCATGGTGGCCAAGTGGTTCCTTTCACAGGGAAAGGATTTCGTCAGTCCATGGTTTCATTGTAATAGCATTTCGGAGAAGAAGAGTTAGTCAACCGGGTTTCGCTGAAATGTCATTCCGGCGAGTCAGTGTAGACCCATATGTATATGTGTATATGTATATGTATATATATATATATATATATATATATATATATACAGTAAGTTATATAGACTTCCTCTGGATGGTGCCAAATACTAGTCCAATGTGAAACCTTTACTAGCAGAGCAAAATGTAATTAACTGAGAGGGGTTATGAGATTCAAGCAAGCTATTATTGAAATCATATTAATGTTTGGATTTTAATACATGAACATATGATCTTTATGATCCAATAAAGAGCAGTACAAAACAATGCCAAAGCCAGGTTAATCTGCTTCCTCAGACATACCCAAACTGTGAAAGTGTTACGTTTTTTTCTTAATAAATAATTAACCCAGCTTTAGCATCATTTTGCACTGCTCTTTATTGGATCATTGGACTTATTTTTACTCAGACCAGAGCATTCATCTGGTGTTGTCTTGTTTTCCTTTGTTTTACAGTTGATATGATCTTTCAGAATCAACTAGAAATGCCATTGGCAAAGCATTCTTCTGTCACAAATGGAATATGGTCTAATGTTGGTAGCAACAGCTTCCAAAAGAAATACCTCCATTATTCAGTTTGTCTCCAATTCTGTCTTTCATTTTATCACACTCTTTCCCCTAGAAACAAACACCAATGTAAAACTATAGAAGAAAACTGTGTTGTTCTTGCAATATGGGAGAGGAAAATTCATGGAGGCATATACTCTGGGATTGCCCGAAGTTAGAAAGAAAACTCAGATGAAGGATTTCTTAAGTAACATCTTTAGCTTGAAAGAGTATCTTATATGTCTATATATATATATATATATATATATATATATATATATATATATATATATATATTAGATGCACCAGTGCAAGAAATTTGCGCACAGACTGAATAATTGTTATTAGGAACAGCAGAATACATCTGAGACAGATGACTTGTATGTATTACTGCAAGAAGTAGCAAGAAAGAAAACTTGGATGTTGGATGTTGATAAAAGAATAAAGATAAGTGTGTTTATAAGTGATCATCATAACTGGTGAAATATGGTAATTGTTATCCAATTAAACATGCTCTTCCCCGAAGGGAAGTATTTGAGGTGTAGAGCAAGCAGATCAAAATAATTATGGAAGGATGTGGTAAAAAGGAAATAATTTAATTAGTCTGTATATATGTTAATGGAGTAATGTCTGTTGTTCTTGCAATAAATGTATGGAAGTGTGTATTTAGTTTGTGTTTGGAAATTGTGTTCTAAAATTTTGACATTCATTTTAAAGTACCTTAGGAACAGAATTAATTGTCCTAAATAAAAAATTAAAAATACTGCACACACTCCGACTAAAAGGAATTAGCTAATATGCTAGCTGTCAAATTTAGTGCAACTTGTACTCCACTCACGGTTGTAGATATTCCACAGATTCCACAATCCCAACCACCCCTTCAATTACTGTGGAACAAATTTTCTGCACCCTCTCAAAAGATAAGAACACCTTATCTATGGGCCCTGATAATATACCACGTTAACCTGTATAATGTAAGCCTCTCGCTGGCTACATTCCTGAAGCCCAGAAAATAGGCATTGTAATCCTGTTGCACAAATGTAATTTAACCATGGGCCCTGGTAACTATGGATCTGTAAGTGTCACTACCCTCACATGTAAAGCTATGGGGCATATTATCTCAGACCTCATTAATGTGGACATTGAAAATCTCTTAACCTTGGATCCTCACCAACTTGGCATGGTCAAAGGAAGGTCCTACCTCTTTAACCTCATTAATTTCTTAGAACAGATTAAATAAAAAAGGTGGCAGTGTAGCAATCATGTTTTCTTTTTTTTTCCATAATTTTTATTTATTCTTTACATCAATACAAAACAGCAAATTAAATGCAACAAATAGAGAGAAAACACATAAACATTAAACAATTGGTATACATTGAAAGCAATGCAAAAAGTGGATAATCAATCAAACAATACTATTTACACTATATACATAGATGCTTTCAAAATTCAGTAGAGCAGGAGAAATAATTCAGCAAGGGTTATTATGCGTGAAATTTTAAACGAGGAAGAGAAAAATAAAATTCTTAGGATTTAGGGATGTGAGATGTTATGAAGACTCATAGTTATAATTAAGTATGGTCATTTGTGGAAAGTTATGCGAGAATAATATTAAAAATTTGTTCCCATAATTTCCTAAGTTTAATATTTTTGTCCCTTTTGTTAATTATTATTTTATGGGCTAACAGGTGTTTAGTCACCATCAATCTATAATTCTCCCAAGAAGTGTTAGTAGGGTTAAGCCAATTGGTAGCTATATAAAGTTTCATTAACAGAAAAATATTAATCAGGGTAATTGCTTGGGTTTTAGAGATATTGTTTGGGAGGATATGTAATAGAGTAAATTCCCAGGTGAGTGTAGATGTCTGGTAGCCCGTCTTTTGTAATTGAAGTTTAAGGGAGTTCCAAAGTTTAAATACACATTTACATCTCCAGAAGAGATGGATTAAATCAGCAGTTTGGTCTTTACAGTGTGGGCAGAAAGGGGATGTCTTAGGATTAAATATATGTAGAATAGCAGGTGTGAAATATGCATTGTTATAAATCATAAGTTGGGTAAATGCTAGTTTTTGAAGGGGTATAGACTTTATTGTTAGGTTAATTGCTTGGATCAATTGATGATTATCAATGGATGAATTATTCTTTCTCCAACAGTCAGAGATGAGTATATGTTTCTGGAATTTAATGTCTTTGATTATTTTGTATGTATAGGTTGTAATTTTTTTAGTTGAGAGGATAGTTTTCCAAAGTAAGTTACAAGTTGCTATATCTTTGTTGTTTATGTTAGTGTCATGGAGATAGCTGGTACATAACTCTTTGATTTGTCTCAGGATCACTAAGTATGCTTTGGGGAGGTTCAATTGGTTCCTTATTTCTTGTACAGAGCAATTTAAATATGAGTATATGTCTTGGATGGTTGTACTGATTAGTCGAGGGAAGTGAATTAGGTTTAGGGTCTGATTATTAATTTTAAGATTAGGGTTTTTGTGTAAGGGTTGTAATGTCATCATAGCTTGTATAAGGTTTAGGGATTTGAATAGTTTTTGTGTTAGTGCAATGGAGTGTTTAAGGGGTTCTATTAAGTTACAAGATTTCATCAAGCTGATATTTAGAAATGGTAAGGCTTTGGGGTTGATGCCCAGACTTTTAAAGTGTCTATAGTATATTATTATCCAGTGTGGGTGTCAAGCTTTATTTTTTGGGTTGTATTCGGCTATTCGTAAGATTCTAGTAGTATTTATGATTAAGTAGTATGTCTCAAAGTTTGGAAGGTCTAAGCCACCTTTATTTTTGGGGGCCGTTAATTTGTAATATGAGATTCTGTTTTTTTTGGGCTCCCATATGAATTTAGCAAGCAAGGTGTGTATTTGCTTAAAAATATTATTGGGTATGGTAATCAGGGAAGTCATGAAGATGTAGAGTAATCTGGATAACACATTCGTTTTAATTACCGATACTTTGGCCAGAAACGGTAGCCTTAGATTTTTTCCATCTATTAAGGTCTAGTAAAATGTTTTGCCATTTTTGAGTTATGTTGTTTGAATAAAAATCTTTGTTGTTTGTAGAGAATGTAATGCCTAAGTAGTTAATTACTTCTTCTGTTTTTAATTTCCCTACCAGTGGTAGAAGAGAGAATGGTTGTGGAGTTTTTAAAGGGAAGATGTTAGTTTTTTTGAGATTTAATTTGTAGTTCGATATCATCGAGAAGTGTTCAATAGCAGATAATATTTTATTTATGTCTGAAATTGGTGTAGTACGATAAATATTGAGATCATCAGCAAAAGCAGATAAGAAGATTTTGGTGTTATAAATTATTGGGGGGTTATGATGTATATTTTGTTTAATATTTAGGAAAAGAGGCTCTACGTATAAGTTAAAGAGTAGAGGAGATAGAGGGCAACCTTGGCGGGTTCCATTTTTAATTGGGATTCTGTTTGACCAGGTTTTGTTAATATATAAAGATGTATATGGGCTATTGTATAATATTTGTAGGATCTGGATACATTTTTGAGGTATGTTAAAGTAAGGTAGAGTTTGAAGTAAAAATTTTATATTTATTCTATCAAATGCTTTATGGTCATCAATAACTAGAGCGTATATGTTTAGGTTGTTTTGATTAGCAAATGAGATTAGTGTATTAAGTGTTAATGTACTATCACTCGTTTGTCTGCGTGTTATAAAACCAGACTGTTCCAGGGAGATAATTTTATCCATTAGGTTTTTCAGTCTGTTTGCAAGTATAGATGTTAAGATTTTAGTGTCAATGTTTAATAATGATATGGGTCTATAGCTATCTGGGTTTTTGGGGTCATCTTGTTCTTTGAGTATAAAAATAGTTTTAGACGCATTAAAGTGTATATCATTAATTTTATTATTTATTATATAGTTCAGTATGTAGAATAAAATTTGGGCTACGATGGGGGAGAAAGTTTTATAAAATTTGGAGATAAGCTCGTCTGGGCCAGGAGCTTTATGTGTTTTCATTTGTTGAATTGTTGAGGTTATTTCATCAATAGGTTCATAGGTTCATAGGTTCATACTAGGTTATCTGCCCTAGGGCATTTATAAGCCTAGTCAGAGTGTGTGTGGCTTTCACCACCCCTTAGGATGACAATACTATACCCATTAGTTTGCTGTGCCTCTGTCCAGCAGTGACACAGAGATGATTCCCGGGGTAAACCTATGATCTCCCATCCACTCGTCAAGATTTCTCTTGAACAGAGTCAGTGAGGGGCTCTGCCTCACATGGACTGGGATAAGGTTCGCTTTCTTGTTGGTTTGGGTCTAATTTCAGGAAATTGAGTTTTTGTAGAAAGCATGTTTTATCTTCTTTTGAGGGTAGTACTAGGTGTTCTCCATAAATTTGTGAATATATTAATTCAAAGGTTTTAATAATATCTTCATTTTTAGTGTAGTGTTTGTTCTCATAAAATATTTCAGATACTTGAGAGGGTGATTTGGTTTGGTTTATAATTCTGGCTAGTGCTCGGGTTGGTGTTTGAACTTCATTAGCATAGGTGGCTAACATTTTGGTTTCATAAAAGGATAAATTATTGTTATGTAAGAGGTAGAGATCCTTTTGGAGTTTCAGGATTTCAGTTTTTGAGTATTAAAATTAGTTAGTAGGTCACACTCGAGTATCTGTATTTTTGTTTCTAAGTCCTGCTCCTCTTTAAGTTGAAATTTTTATAGTAAGCTGCTTTTTTAATGAGTATTCCCCTAATTTGTGCTTTGGTTGCCACCCATTCAATGTCCAGGGGTATCTGAGCATTGGGAATGTTAGACAGGGTTGATTGGAGTATGGATTGAATCTCATTTATAATCTCCTTTTTGGTTAGAAGATTGGGATTCAGGGACCAATTATAACCTCTTTTTATTGTACTATTTTTTGGGTTGCCATTAAAACTTAGAGTAATTTTGGAGTGGTCTGAGAGGTATCTAGTGTGGATGTTCAGTTTTGGGTCTAAATTGAATAGTGCTTCCGAAATTAGAAAAAAGTGTATTCTCAACGACATTTTGTGGCAATGAGAGTAGAAAGTAAATTTTCTAGATTTATTTGGGCTATCTCCATATTTAAAGGGGTCATATAGTTTGTAATCATGTTTGAGTTCATTTAATGCAAGAGATGCTTGTTTGTTATGTGTTAGAGTCATACTTGATTTGTCCTGGTCTGGATTTTGGTACATGTTCCAGTCACCACCTAGAATCATATAGTGGTTTTGAAATTGGTTTAGAATAGGGTATAATGATGCAAGAAAAGAGTGTTGATTGTTACAAGGGGCATAGATATTTAGTACCATAAGGGGCTTAGGAAGATTTGGGGTTGAAAGAGTTATAAAGCACCACCTCCCCTCTTTGTCCACTCTGGTTTCGAGTATTTTGTCTTGAAATTGACTTTTTAATTATTATAGCTACCCCCGCACTGTTGGTTTTACCTTCAGAAGCTATAATTTCCCTTATCCATTTTTATTCCCTAATTTTTGACCATTGTTCAAGGGCTAGATGTGTTTCCTGGAGTAGGATAAAATTCACTTTCGCTTGTAGAATGAGGTGTAAAAGAAGTTTTTTTTTCTTTTTATTCTGGAGCCCTTTGATATTCCATTAATCAAATTCCCACATTGATGTGTTTGGAGTGTCAGTGAAATAAGTCTTGTGTATTAATTAGAGTTAAAAGTTTTTGTTTGTGTGTTGATGAGATCGAATTAAGAAAGCATCTTATTATTCCTGTCCCAGCTCTGTGCCTAACCACTACCCCCATGGACCAGGAATAAAGCAGGAAATGAGTGGTTATTAAGTTTAGAGATTCATAGTTCAATAGAGTATTTACATAATGTGCTTTAACAATTAAGTAAAAAATAAAGACGAGTATCCCTGCATAAATTTTAACAACATTGACAAAGCTTAACAAACTGATTCCCTAGAAAGCACTACTAATATAACCCTAAACTCCTCAATATTTTTATAAAAAGAAGTTATAACATCAAAAGTGTATATTCTGAAAGATTAACAGTAATTGAAAAAAACAGCCTTGAAAGGCATTGTTAGAACCAATATTTACAAACATTATAACTGTATTCAAAAATAATTTAGGTATTTATTTTTAGTCTTAGTATGCCTATAGTTGTTGTTCCTTGAATCATGTCAAATAATATGATCGTTTAAAACAAGTAATGACAGGAAAGAAAGGAGGCAGCGTCTTTCCATTATCAGGATGGTATGTTACCAGATTATTTGGACAGTAACCATATAAATAAAGCTAGGTGTACCAAAATATGAGTGTATGTGTGCATGTGAGGGTGGGTGCATGTGTGAATGTTTATATGTCTAGGATCAACCTGTACAATCTACCACAAGTATTATTGTCTTGTTTTGATCCCCAATTTTTAAACAACAGTTCTATCACCCAAAACACGTGTTGTTACCCTTATAGGTTATATAGTATTGGTGTTTCCTATAGGAAATACACAGGAATCAAAGTGTTTTACCTCCTTATTTCGTAGTGTTTAATGACTAGCAGTCTAAATCTACCAGTTGGAGCATAAGATTAAATCTATGGGTTTTGTCTCATTTTAATTTATAATGGGTTGAAATATCAGTTTGCTTAATACTAATGTGTGTATCTTTGACTATGTACATATAGATGTATAAAAAACATACAAAACAATAAAGCCAATTTCGCAACAAGTACAAGCAAGGACATATAGGTTCATAGGTTCATACTAGGCTATCTGCCCTAGGGCATTTATAAGCCTAGCCAGAGTGTGTTTCCCATTTTAAATTAATTTTGCTATGCCCTTTTTTGAGGTTAGTATACTGTGCCTCTGTCTAACAGTAACACAGAAGTGATGATTATCCAGGCAAACAAGCAAGCCCCTCATTCTGTCAAATTAAACATCAGCTTGATATATATATCTTGTAGCTGCATGTCAATGTGTCAGCTGACGTTTCTTCAAAGGAGTATAGCAAAAATGACATTAAACTTAATGTCCGGAGAATTAAGAGAGCTGGTTAGAGATCTTTTCCAGCAGTAATTAGTCCACAACAGAGTACAATACTCCTCACAAAATTTCCTGTTTTTACTGTGAAGGACCTCTGGATAACTGTATTTAACAATGTTGCATAAAACATCAAGGAGTATCATTTAAATTCAATAAGACTTTGGTGAATAGTGATAAAATTTCATCTTTGAAGACATTTCTGAGAGTGTACAGTTGAAAAACTGGGGTATAGGAAATACCAAATTAAAGGTTAATAATGGCGGGTGAAGACAGTGGACTATGCACACACATTGGTTTAAAAAATCTAAATAAAACTGGAAAATACATACAAATGTAGGTTAGCTATTAACAGAACTGAAAAGGATGAAGGTCTGTATACTGGAAGGGACAATAATGTAGGAAGACTCCTTTATTAAGGATTGCACAAACAGCACAATACACATGTAGCTGAGAGCCACTGGAAACATGAGCCAGTAAGAAGTGCTGAAAATGAAGCACTGAAATGAATTGCTAAAAATGACGTATCTTTTACAAAAGATTTTCCATTTACCTAAATAAGGTAGTCAACAGAGATAATATTATACTTATCTCAATATTAAGGCAAGAGCTACAGTGTAAAACTTTTTACATGGAATTTTCATTGCTTTATCATTGAAGCAATGGGATTTTTAACATACTATCTCAAGAATCAGAAAACCAGAGGACAGTGGTAAACAGAAGTGGCATCCTATCAAACATCTGACCAGGAAATATGTCGGTTGGGAAGGTACAGAGGGCGGTCTTCTAGTTCTGGAATCTATAGGTAGGTATTGGCATTTGATTTTGAATTTCTCACCCAAGATCTGAAATGTAGAGGTGCCTTTCTAATCGATCAATAAGCATGCAGACTGTTACAAATGGTTGCTAAGACAGGGTCTCCAAAGGGGATGTAAATGAGGCACAGGTTACCTGTTAATAGACTATAAGGTACTAAGTTAAAAGATATAATTATTAACTTCTCTTGGACTGATTCTCAAGACTAAAATTTTAGTTAATCTCCTCTGGGGCTTCTCTATTTGTTTAGTAGTTACATGGTCATCAACCTGAGAATGAGGGTTTCAGGTTATTTAAGTGTGGAGATGATTGCAAACTGAATTTTATTGTCAAGATCTCCTCTGATAGCCTGGTATAGCTGTTAACTGATTGATAGCACATATAACTCATTGCTAGGGGTTATAGCAACATGCAAGAGCCATGACAAATGTTCATCAAAATTACACTCAGAAAAGGTTCTAAAAAAAGTTTTTCTTTCTTTTCTTTTTCCTTCCCCTTTCCTTCCTCTCCCTTCTTTTTCCTGTAAGATATATCCTGAATTGGGTATTCTATTCTGCCATTGGACCAACCATCGTTAGATGAGGGGAAATGGTGAGATTTTTAGAACTCGAAAATATCTCCGTAGCATGTAGATTAGCTACATAGAGGAATTTTCTGATTTTCTGATTAAATGACGGTATTCAACATTATGACATGTCAGAACTAAAGTTTCCTACTTCGGATTAGGTATGACGAGAAACTGGTTTAAATTAGCTGAATTTAAGCTTTCCTTCATAGAACAAAAAGCTTATCTTTGAAAACCATTGCAGAATGATGGCATGTGTTTATGATCTCGTTTTCTTTTTAAGAGCTAATACCATAATAGCTTTCAGGCATTGCAGAGCATTAATTGAGAAAATCCAAGTGTGTAAACACT
This sequence comes from Protopterus annectens, assembly GCF_019279795.1. Taxonomy (NCBI): domain Eukaryota; kingdom Metazoa; phylum Chordata; order Ceratodontiformes; family Protopteridae; genus Protopterus; species Protopterus annectens. The sequence continues at coordinate 804,102,843 of NC_056751.1, forward strand.
CATAGGGGGACCATTTAATCAGTCTGGATGTCCCGGAAGTGTCAACCTTTAAAGAGACCTGTCAGCAGTGATGCAAAGGCTTTCGTTTCCCATCGTGGGAAATAACAGAAGCGGAAGCAGTTCTGAATTTCCACCTTAACTCCTCGTGGCTTGGGAGAGAAAGAAAAATGACAAAAAGACCGTTATTAGAGGCCTAAGAAGGCCCAACAAAGAGTCAGAAGGCAAAAATAGACCTCAGAGCATTGCAGTGAATGCAGGTATACATTTAAGGCCCAGATGACATTTTGGTGAGTGGTTTTAATGATCTAATGTAGGAACTTTTTTAAACACAGCAAGAAAAGTATCTTTGGCTTCTTTATGATTAGCGATCACATATTTGACTCCTTCCAAGTGGAAAATCAGAGAATTTGGATACTTCATTTGAAATTTTATTTTCCTTTCAATCAGGAATTTGCAGTAGGGAGAAAGAAGCTGTCTGGCTTGCCTTATTTGAAGGGGAAGGTCTTGAGCCAGTGATATTGTTATTATTCCAGGTAAGAGAGCCACCATTTTTCTTAGCAGTCAGCAAAATCATGTTAACATCTTGTAAGTTTAATAATTTTGCATTTACTGGTCTGGGTTTGTATGATACTTGAGTTTCTCTCAGAGCTCTATGTGCTCTTTCTATTATAATTTGCTGGTCTTTTCCTGGTTCTTTGAGCAAGATAGTGACCATTTGGGTGAATGAAGATATCAAATCATTGTGAGTTACAGATTCTGGGATGCCTCTTATGATAATATTGTTCCTTCTGGACCTTGCTTCCAGATCTGTAATCTTTGCTTGGATGTTTTGGATTTCTTTATCATGAGAGTCAGATTTGTTTGATATTAAAGATATTTTCTCTTCATTTTCAATGATTTTGGCTTCAGATTTATCCATTCTGTCTATTATTTGGTTGAAGGTATCCCCAAATGATTGTAGTTGCAAAGATAGATTTTTTTTATTGCTTCTTGGATAGGATGTAGAGCTGTCTTAATATCTTCTAGGTTTGCTGGTTGATCAGATTTGATTCTGTTTCCAGTTTTAGAGGTATCTGGTTGTTTTGTTATTTTTTGTCTCAGAGTTTATGTCTTTTTCAGGTGATAGTAAGTCAGAAAGTTTAGTTTTGGATGTAGTAGTATCCATATTTTTATCTTCTTTTGACATCCTGTAGTGAAGTTGACCCCAGGTTTGAGTATAGTATTCAGTATGCAAGGTTTCACAGGCACATGGCTTGTTCTTGCCTCACTGTATCTGCTTCAATCTTAGTTGTTTAGAAGCTAGATCAGGCTCTTCTTCTTGATGATTTTATTTAGGTGTTAGTTAAAGTTAGTATTCCAAGATATTTTGTTGAAATTGGTTCTGGTTTATCTTCTGGGTTAATTTTATTCCAGATAGTTAGAGGAGCTAAGGGTTAGCAGTGCTTACAGAACAGCTGCCATCTTTGACTCCCCTAGCGATCATGTTTTCTAACCACATTTCTGTCTTTCCTTCTACAATTTCTCTACCTAATTCCTCTTTGCCGAGATCCTAATCTTTCACTGTAAGTAAAGTGAGCACAAAACACTATGTCTAATTGCTCTCTGTATTCCCCCAGGAAATAATATCCGTATTCTGGAAAACATCCTACACTGGATATCCATTTCTGTTTCTCATGAAATAGTAATTATTGGTGACGTCAATGTTAACTAGCAACATTCACATTAGATTATTCTTCCACCAGTGTCACTTTATATGATTCCAGGCAACTCACAACGTCCAACCCTCATTTCAACAAAGGTAATAACACTGGGAGTACTCCGACTGGATCCTACTCAAGAATCCCGATACTTACCCCTCTACAAAAACCCTCCCAGACTCCCTCAGTGACCACCATCCCACCTATGTTCAGATAACTAGCAACTCACTATACTAAACAGCACCTTTATAAAGATTGTTGTAATCTCTCAAATTTCATTTCAGTATCTTTAACGATATTCTGAATAACATTAATTGGTCCATCTCTATTCCCTACCACTGGCCAATGCTGTCAAAAAATTAATACAATATTTATTGACATTCTCAATAGCCTTGCTCGTATAAGAAAAAAAAAAGTTACATTCACACAGTCATGCTGGTTAGTACACACTTCTAGTAGACGATTAATGCATAATCTTATAGGTTCATAGGTTCATAGATTAGTACTAAGCTAACTGCTCTTGTGAACCATTTTAAGCTTAGTCAATTATCCCTTGTGAGACTCAAACCCTGCACCTTGAGTTTGTAAGGCAAACACCTTAACCATTAGGCCACCCTCCCAACTCTTAAAAGAGACAATGCTTGAAAAAGTTGGCAAAAAAGCAAATCCCAGTCTCACCTAGAGAACTACAAACAACTTCAAAACATTACATAAAAAACAAGTTACAGATGATAAGAAACATTATTACTTCAACCCACAGATTAACCCAAAAAACAAACCCACAAAATTTTGGTCTACTATCAAGAAAGTATTACACCTTTGACCCCCTAGTATCCCTAATCCTTGTCTAAATATTTCTCCCTTAGAAACTGCTTCTGAATTTAACTCCCATTTTATGACTCAATAACCACCATTACCCAAAACTCCCTACACATCCCTGCCACCTCTGACAAACCTCCAACCTCCAGCAAGGCCACTTTCACCTTAAAGTCTGTCTCTATTTCCAGTATAAAAATTATTATGCTCTTGGAGCTCCAACAGTATGGAAAATGGTCCACCCCTTACACTGAAATCTATTTGATCAATGACACGGAAGCTAAAATTATGTTCAGGAAAATCATGAAAATGTTTTGCAAGGGCATTTTCAAGTTTAGATTTTTTTATACTGTACAAATGTTCATAAACTCTGTCCCTGAGTCTACAATCTGTTTTCCCAATGTAAAAACAGGGACAGAGTCTACAGGAAGCCAAGTACACCACACCTTTGGAAAGGCAATCATATCTGTTGGTGGCTACATATTTTTTACCCCTTATAGGAAACAACTTACCAGCATCCATATATCGACAATAAGGGCAATTTTCACATTTGTACATCCCAGCAATTCTACGAGAACAGTTTAGTCTTTCCAATAAATTTATTAAGTTCAAACCTCTTCTATAAGTAAACGTAGGGGTTGGTTCCAATATATGCTAGCCAAATCAACATCAGTTACCAGAAAATCCCAATTTTTAATAATTATTTGTCTAATGGTACTGGCATCAATACTGTAAGAGGTAATGAAAGTAAGTCTAAAAGAATCAGTGGTCCTTGACTGTTCCAGATTAGGGTGGGTGAATCACCACCTAAAATAGGTTGAAAATTACTGCTGGTTCTTTACAATTACACTTCTAATACCAAGTCATTGATAAATTGTGTAGGGTAACCTCATTTAACAAAAATATCATGTAATAGGTTCATAGGTTCATAGGTCAGTACTAGGCTAACTGCCCTTGTGAGCCATTTTAAGCCTAGCCAGTTATCCCTTGTGAGACTCAAACCCTGTATTTTGTGTTTGTAAAGCAAACACCTTAATCATTAGGCCAACTCACAACTATAATTCACATTCAACTCTAAAATCCAATTTGTCGGTCACAATCAGTGCCGCTCTTACCAGTTGACCTTTCACTATGGATCTCTTCTGTTGAAATGGGTGACAACTGGTGAAATGAAGAAATGCATTGGAATATGTTTGTTTCCTATGTACCCTTGCTTTAAATAAATGTGAAGTCCTATCTTTAAACAGTTCAGTGTCCAAATAAGTTATTCTCTCTGTGCCTACATTGTAAGTGAATTTCAAAAAGTGAGTGGACTCATTCAAATAATCAACAAAATTCGAGATGTCATCTAAAGAACCATTGAATAAGATAAAGACATTGTCAAGATATATGGTGCAATAACAAATATTTTCTTTAAACATATTGTTATTAAACACATACAGTTGCTCCCATTGGACCATTACTAAGTTTGCAAAACTGGCCCCACAAGGGGAGCCCATCACAACTCCTGATTTCTGTAAGTAATAATTACCATTAAATAGAAAGAAGTTATTATTTAAAATAACATCCAATAATTCATTCACCAGTTCACTATCTCTTTCAGGGCAACCTTTAGATCTAATAAGGTCAGTCACCCATTCAATATCTAAGTCGATGGGTATGACCATATAGAGGTCTTTAACATCAATGGTCAAAAACAAAATGTTTTCCTTATATTCCAACTCATTAATATTCTTCAAGAATGACCATGAATCCCTACAAATATACTCAAACATACCCACATATTTCTTCAGTATAATATCAGCAAAATTTGCTAGTGGGTAAGTTATAGAATTCCTCCCATTAACTATTGGGTGTAGTGGAGGATCATCCAAAGCCTTGTGAATTTTTAGAATCCTGAAAATCACTGGAGTAATGGGGCCAAATTACTTAAATAATTATAAAGGTCTAAGGGAATTCTAGATTCAACAAAAAGATCATTCAAGAATATTTTAATTTTTCGCTGGGCCCTGTTCATTTCGTTCAAAGAGGAATTGATATAATGGTCTGAGCCAAGAAGTTTAATCATACATCTAGAATAATCTTCATTGTCAAAAAAGAAAAGCCCTCCACCTTTGTCAAGCTTAACTACTCAAACATCCGGAAACCCCAAGTAACTCAGGCTGTCCTTTTCCTCCTTTGAAAAATTACTGAGGGTGGTTAAAGATTTTTCACCTTTAATGGATTTTAACATGTGACTATTGCCTTTATGTATTTAAAGCAGGATGTGAAGTAATGGGGCTATATGAGGAAGATGTATTCATTGAAATAAGTCAAAAGCACTTATTTTATTGTTTTGAGTGTGATTAAAACTTTTTGTGTGGAATATACTGCCTTTGTGAGCTTCTGTGTCTTGGAGCCAGCAGATTTGAGGAATCGTTTTCGTCTGCACCTTCCAACAGTTCATCTTTTCTTTTTACATCTGTCTGCATGGCGGCCGAGTCTTTAGCTACACAGGAGACACTGTCTGCACAGGAGAATGATAGAGTGGATGAAAATTACTGTACTAAGTTTGATTTGCAGCATTTGGTCAATGTTGTATTAACACTGACTAAAAAAGTTGACGATCTATCAGCTACCATCAATATGTTCCCCAGACCGGTTCCTTGCACTATTTGACAATCAGGAACTGAGGCGGGGACTGTAAATACAGTTGCGCACCTGACTAACGGTACGAACAGTTCAGCACAGGAACCTGACCCGAATTAGAGCTCCATAGCAACGAAGGGAATCCTTCTGGTAAATCTAGCAATAGTATCACCAGAAGGGAAGGCGATAATAATTAGGATTTATTGAATGTTCATGTAGAGCTGTTCCAGCCGTTACAGTCTTCACAGCAGTTCACCCAGAGTGAAACGCGGGTCAACCAGCTGAATGTGATCATGACTTAAGAGGTAAAGTGCCTTTTAACTCAGTTTCTGGTAGAAATATTAATTCGGCGATTTCAGCCGAATTGAGCATTAGTAACTTGAATTTTAAACAGTAGCTTGATCAACCTGTCACCCTCAGTTTTGACAACACCTCCACAACAACAAATTCATTAAATGAAAGCAATTGCATTAGTTTTAACTTGTTGGAAGGTGTAAAATTAATAGACATTAAATCATTCAAGCTCAAAAAGCTTCAGATTGAAGTGGCGTATTTTAAAGAATGTTTGGCAAGGCAACAAGTACCGAAAGGACTTAGGTCCTAGTGGTACCCCACAGGTTTAGTTTATGTTTCTCCTTTCCATCAGGAATTATTGGTATTGTTTGATAAGCAAGGAATGGAGTTAATAGAGCTATTTATCAAATACTATTAAAAAATGATTGACGAATTGAATGTGGAGCTTGCTCATTTGGACTCTAATATAATCAAAGATAAAGATTTTGCTCATTATAAATATGGTTACAAGTGGATTTTCATTAGTATCAATGGACATATAGCAAAGATGAAAGTGACAAAGAATAAGACATTTCTTAGGGCTAACAATGATTATATTAAAGGTTATGCGTACCCTAAACCTCCATTATCGCAAGAGTGGCTTAATCCCTCTGGTCATCCCCATTTTAATAATTCAAGTAACCACTCTCTGAATGGACAAGCATCTGAAGTAACTGAATCAACTTCTACTACCAGTAGCTATGCAGAGGTAGCTTCCACTTCTAGGGGGCAGCATCAAGGTAATAATAACCCAAATTGGAAGGGACAGTTGAGGAACAATTACTAACAAGAACAACTTCAACCCTAATGACTCTAATAACCAGTTTGGTACTAATCCTAGTAACCATAACAGGTTTTTCGGAGCCACTGAGCCTGAGATAACTAGTAATTCAGTAAATTTTCACAGGAGGAGTCGCCAGTACATGGATTCAACCCAGAATGGTCACATTCCACAGGGAAGGAATTCAGGTCCGAACCGGATCCCAATGTCTTGATAACTGATCAGGCTACTGACCCCCTAGCCGGGAACTTTTTAGTTGACAATGCCACTACTATACAGAACCTTCGTATTATTTCCAACAGTAACCAAGATTTTCATGTTTTTAACTACTCAAATATGAACGTAGACACCTCCTTAGATGACTTATTGGCGAAGGGTTTGACTTTTGTCAAACTGTTGAACAGCAACCAAAGTAGAGAAAAAAATGGCCACACAGTCAGATGGTATTTTTTAAGCTTTCTTCCACTTTAATGTCACGTGGACTTCTTCAGAAAAACCAGGACGCCTCCCAACGTCCTGGTTTTATGATCATTAGACAGGAAATGATGTTGTAATCATGAACATTATTGTTTACATTCAAATATCAAAATGAAAAACACTGAAATAACACTTTAGTAAAAAATTGTTATTTATCATTACTGATTTTTAAAAATGACATACTTTAAAAAACTTTTTTCTCTAATTGTCAATGTAAAACCTTATTTAACATTGACATGAATTTATGACTGCTGGCCATGTAAAACTAAATACATGCATGACCAACTGATACCAAAATGACTTAAAATTCCAACAATGTATGAATACATATGTGTATAACAGAAGCTAATATAGCTGAAAAGAACTACTATGTAATAATGACTCCCTGTGCTGAAATACCTCGTAAACTTCTATGATGAATAAATGGCTATCTGACGTGAACTAATGGTTGTGTCAAAACTTAGTCTGTCCGATGTGTCTCCCTTGTTGAACCATGTTGGAATGTGAACGTGTCCATTGGGCCATATCCTTTACAACCCAACTAACTCCTGTGGTCCCCTAATGTGACCACATATGCGCTCCTGAGCACCTCACTCCTGATGTCCTCATACCTACCAAGGACTCGTGACACTACAACACTAATCTCTCCATTGTTGCCCCCAGTAAATACCTGGGCGCCTATCTACCCCCAAAAATGTGCAAGTACACTAACGACCGCACTTATATGTGTATATGTGTTATCCACTAACACCACCAAAAACATCCATGTATGTAAGATGGAACCAATCCAAACTCATTCAAAAGAAATTGTGACTGATCCATACACCTATCCAGTCTTGTTACGGGTATGGAATCAAAGAATTTTTTGGGGCTCTTGACTTTTTCATGAAATCCACGAATGAATTTTCATAATATCAAAATGGTCATGGGGAAAACCTCATATACCTAATTGAAATATATTCAAATACTTTGAAATTAATTTCTGTTGTTTAAGAAGCATTTGATGTTTATCCCTTCATTTAGACCAGGGGGTTCGTCGGCCCCTAAACACAACTGCCATAATGACTCTTTTTGCTCTAATTTATTGTTCAAATCTCCCTTTAGTAGACATTTGTCTACATGGTCTAAAGCAAAAAATTCAAATTTCTTGAAATCTAAACACTCCTGTGAGTGTCTTGCCAAAGAATTATTCCTATCTTTATTCTTAATGGCCAAATTGTGTTCGTAGATCCTACGTTTGAGCATTCTTTTAGTTTTCCCCACGTAATAATTGTCACAAGTTGAACAGGTGGCTAAATAAACCACGTATTCACTGTTACAATTATAGAACTTTTGTGCCCAAAATGTCCTTTTTATGTGCTTCAGTGTCACAAAAGAAGTGTTTGTTATATGTCTACACTGTCTACAATTCTGACAAGCGAAAGTTCCCTTCTTTTTACTAATGTCCCTAGTTGGTACCACTCTTTTTTTATGATCTATTTCTAACATGCTCTTTAAATTGATGACATTTTTATATGTGAAACATGGTTTAATACCTACACATGCCATAAGATCTCTGTTCCCTAAAATGATGCCCCAATTTCTTTCTATAATACCTCTGATGTTCCCCAACTGATTGGAAATTGGGAGAGGAAAAGCTGTGTGGAAATCTACATGCTTATCTCTACTTGAAGTGACACCTATTGAAACTTCTTCCATGTGCATCATTCTATTGCTCGACAATATTGGTCCAGCTACTCCATTACGAAGCCCTTGGACTTCGTTTTCAATCCTCTTTATCATATGTTTTTTGTAGCCTCTAGCCAAAAATAAATGTCTTAACTGTACTAGCTCTTCCTGGTATATATTGTCTTCAGATGTCAGTCTGCTGAGTCTGATTATCTGACCCTTGATGACATTTCTTTTCATGTAGGTGGGGTGCAAACTGTCTTTATGCAGATATTGATTGGTGAAACAAGGCTTTCTATAAATTTTACTATGTAGGATATTTTTTGTGGAATCAATATAAAGGCTGATATCCAAATAATTGATGCTTTTGCCATATCCACTATGTTTGAATATCAAAAAATTGGTAGTTTTATTCAAATCTTCGACCATAGTTTCAAATTCAGTTTTATCTCCCACCCATGCAAACACCAAATCATCTATGTATCTTCCATAGAACATGGCCTTGCCAAAATGAGGGTGTTTTTTGAGGTATTCCTGCTCCCAGTCTGCCATAACGATGTTGGCGAAAGCTGGTGCAACTCTAGCCCCCATCGCTACACCAGAAATTTGCTGGTAGATCTTATTGTCAAACTCAAAAAAATTATTGTGTAAGACAATTTCCATTAAGGTACAAATGGTGTTGATTCTAGAATTTTGTAATTCAGTATTATGTGTCAAGTAATTCCTTAAATGTTCTATTCCCAACTCTTGGTCTATACAAGTGTATAGACTTTTAACATCAAGGGTTGCAAAATTGATTTCTTCGAGTTTGAAATTGGACCGTCCTAAACTCTCCAACAAGTGCCAAGAGTCCCTGATGTAATACTCAGCTTTTTGGGCTATTTTGTTTAAAATATCATCCAACCAGACTGATATACTTTCAGTTTTTGAGTTTCTGGCTGACACTATGGGCCTGAAAGTTAATTCCCCATCATCTTGATGTAATTTGGGTATTCCAAAAAAATTGCCCAATTTTGGTTGTTCAACCATCAGAAAGTCATAGTCTAGATTGTCTATTTCCTCCTGGCACCACATATCGAAAAGATAGGTGTCTACCTTCCTGTACTTTTTCAGAACAAAATCAATGCTGACACCTTTATAATTATTGGTGTCATTAAGCAAAGATGAAATACGATCCACATAATCTACTCTATTCATGATTACTAGCTTTCCCCCCTTGTCTGCCCTCATGACTCTAATATCTGGAGTGCTAGACAAGTGAGACAGTGCATCACGCTCTAAATTAGTTAGATTGTCTTCTGTTTCACAAACATCCATTTTCCTGAACTCCATTTCACATATTTTTTGAAACACCTGCAAAGTGTTTACCAGAGCTGGATTAAATGTGCTAGGTCGCTTTAATCTCCTACCACTCTCTGGAACATTAACTGCAACATCTTGTAAAATGTATCTTAAATTTAATTTGCGCATATACAATCTGAAATCGACCAACAAATTACCAATTTTGATGTTGTTGGAAGGAATAAAATTAAAACCCTTTCTCAACACATCAACACAAGCATCAGTTATTGAAAAGTCACTGAAATTTACAACACTGATATGATATGCATTGTCACTGAGTGGTGAAGTCACCACTTCTTTCTGCCTTTCCCTTTTGGTTTCGCCCTGTACTGGGTGGAGTTGTACCACCTGGTAGTCCTCTTTGGCTGTGTCCTTTGCTGGTGAAAAGGACCAGCCCTTTTGTTGTTATTGGAATTGACCACATCGGCAAAACTAGTAGAAGCAATGACTTCATTGTTGGCAAATTCATCATTGTTGTTAATGGATTGACTATCAATATGTATTGTATATTGTTGTTGTTGTTCTTCACTAATTGGTCTACCATTGATAGCCAAAAGTTCAACTTCGGGAACCTGGTCATTTACTGTTGCCCTTGTGGATGGCTCTTTCTCCACAGAGCCATTGGTAGCAAATATATCTTGATTTGAATGTTTATTACTAGTATCCTTGCTATCATTGTAGGAACAAATATAAGCTTCTTTAGCTTCATAAGCTGTTATATCTCTTCGCAGCTTATTTTGTTTTCTCACAATGATAGTCGCTCGAAGCCTGTTAGTTTTGGCTTCGATACTATTGTAAAGAGAAGTTAATTGAGTGAAACAACTACATTGTTTAATTTCTCTATCCAAATTTTTGATTTTTTCTATTAAGACCTTAAGTTCCCCTTCATAATGTCCCAACAAGATCCGCATCATAAAGATGCCCGTATCGTTGTACAATTCAGTCAATTTCAAACATAATTCATCTCCAGGACTGACGCAATTGGGGTATTTTGCTGTCCTGAGACCCTTTGGTATCAAGTTACGGGAAACACATTCAGTCAAATACTGTATCTCCAGGCTTAAAGTGGCATGCCTGGCAACCATTCGTTCGAGATCGAAAATCATTTTTTTTACAGTTTAAAACTGAATTACTGTTACTTACTGGTTGAATGTTGTTGAGGCTTCGGATATCCGAAAATGGATTCACCTGCGGTTTTGTAACGAAACCCCAAACATTACCAGCATGTTCTAGTTTGTCCAAAGTTTCATTGGTATCGCCATCAGTATTCAAGCTGTTACTTCCATTTGAATTGTTATTCGATATAGCACCCGTATCCAAACGAGTGCTCACTTTAGCATTCAGAACTTCCCCGGTCCTCTCGTTACCAACTGTAACTGTTTTCCGGTTTAAACACTTAAAAACTATCTCCGTGATAGTTTGGATTAAATCCTCGGGCTCCTTGCGCTGGTTCAGCTCTTCAGCTCCAACCGCTCTTTCAACGCCCGGCGTCGGACGAATGGATACGTTGAGTAATGAATCCTGGGAGGAAACCTCTGCAGCCATCCCTCAGTCTCCACTCGGTCACTAGAAAACCCGATGCGAAACAAAAAAAACTTCGGCAACCCGAATGAAACTGTTGACAAACTGTTGAACAGCAACCAAAGTAGAGAAAAAAATGGCCACACAGTCAGATGGTATTTTTTAAGCTTTCTTCCACTTTAATGTCACGTGGACTTCTTCAGAAAAACCAGGACGCCTCCCAACGTCCTGGTTTTATGATCATTAGACAGGAAATGATGTTGTAATCATGAACATTATTGTTTACATTCAAATATCAAAATGAAAAACACTGAAATAACACTTTAGTGAAAAATTGTTATTTATCATTACTGATTTTAAAAATGACATACTTTAAAAAAAAACTTTTTTTTCTCTAATTGTCAATGTAAAACCTTATTTAACATTGACATGAATGTAAACAATAATGTTCATGATTACAACATCATTTCCTGTCTAATGATCATAAAACCAGGACGTTGGGAGGCGTCCTGGTTTTTCTGAAGAAGTCCACGTGACATTAAAGTGGAAGAAAGCTTAAAAAATACCATCTGACTGTGTGGCCATTTTTTTCTCTACTTTGGTTGCTGTTCAACAGTTTGTCAACAGTTTCATTCGGGTTGCCGAAGTTTTTTTTGGTTTGACTTTTGTACCTGATACTAGAGCTAGTATTTCAAAAACTTTAATTGATCTAAAATTGTTTGTCCGCAAATTGAACTTGCAATTGCTGTTTAAAGCTAAATTCAATCAAGTAATGAATGTAAAGTTTGTAGTACCTTTAACCCTCCTTTGGTTCCACGCTTACAAGTATTTGAACAAATATGTGAACTTGATTTGCAGGATAAACTGGAATGGGGGAGTGGAAAATCTTTAACAACCCTCAGTAATTTTTCAAAGGAGGAAAAAAAGAGCCTGAGTTACTTGGGGTTTCAAGATGTTAGGGTAGTTAAGCCTGACAAAGGTGGAGGGCTTGTCTCTTTTGACAATGAAGATTATTCTAGACGTGTGATTAAACTTCTTGACTCAGATCATTATATCACTTCCTCTTTGAACAAAATGAACAGGGCCCAACGAAAAATTTAAATATTCTTGAATGATCTTTTTATCGAATCTAGAATCCCCTTAGACCTTTATAATTATTTAAGTAATTTGGCCCCCATTACCCTCAGTGATTTTCTGGATTCTAAAAATTCACAGGGCTTTGGATGATCCTCCACTACACCCAATAGTTAATGGGAGGAATTCTATAACTTACCCACTAGCAAAATTTGTTGACATTACACTGAAGAAATATGCGGGTATGTTTGAGTATATTTGTAGGGATTTGTGATCATTCTTGAAGAATATTAATGAGTTGGAATATAAGGAAAACATTTTGTTTTTGACCATTGATGTGAAAGACCTCTATACGGTCATACCCATCGACTTAGGTATTGAATGGGTGAGTGACCTTATTAGATCTAAAGGTTGCCCTGAAAGAGATAGTGAAATGGTGAATGAATTATTGGGTGTTATTTTAAATAATAATTTCTTTCTATTTAATGGAAATTATTACTATCAGAAATCAGGAGTTGTGATGGGCTCCTCTTGTGGGGCCAGTTTCTCAAACTTAGTAATGGTCCAATGGGAGCAACAGTATGTGTTTAATAACAACAATACATTTAAAGAAAATATTTATTACATCAGATATCTTGATGATGTCTTTATCTCATTCAATGGTTTTTAGATGACATCTTGAATTTTGTTGATTATTTGAATGAGTCCACTCAATTTTTGAAATTCACTTACAATGTAGGCACAGAGAAAATAACTTATTTGGACACTGAATTGTTTAAAGATAGGACTTCACATTCATTTAAAGCAAGAGTACATAGGAAACAAATGTATTGCAAACCATTTCTTCATTTCACCAGTTGTCACCCATTTCAACAGAAGAGATCCATAGTGAAAGGTCAACTGGTGAGAGCTGCATGGATAGTAACCGATGAATTGGATTTTAGAGTTGAAGGCGAATGATTACATGATATGTTTGTTAAACGAGGTTACCCTACAAAATTGATCAATGACTTGATATTAGAAGTGCAATTGAAAAGAGCCAGTGGTCATTTTCAACCTACTGTAGGTGGTGATTTGCCCACCCCTAATCTGGAACTGTCAAGGACCACTGATTCTTTTAGACTTACTTTCATTACCTCTTGCAGTATTGATGCCAGTACCATTAGACACAAAATTATTAAAAATTGGGATTTACTGGTAACTGATGTTGATGTGGCTAGTATATTGGAACCAACCCTTAAGTTTACTTATAGAAGAGGTTTGAACTTAAAAAATTTATTGGAAAGACTAAACTGTTCTCGTTGTAGATTTACTGGGATGTACAAATGTGAAAATTGCTCTTATTGTCGATATATGGATGTTGGTAAGTCATTTACCATAAGGGGTAAAAAATATGTAGCCACCAACAGATACAATTGCCTTTCTAAAAGCATGGTGTACTTGGCTTCCTATAGACTCTGTCCTTGTTTCTACATTGGGAAAACAGATCGTAGACTCAGGGACACTGTTTACAAACATTTGTACAGTATAAAAAAATCTAAACCTGAGAATGCCCTTGCAAAACATGTTCATGATTTTCCTGAACATAATTTTAGCTTCTGTGTCATTGATCAAATAGATTTCAATGTAAGGGTGGACCATTTTCCATACTGTTGGAGCTCCAAGAGCTTTCATGGCAGTTGAGATTGAATGCCTATCATTCACCAGGACTGAATGATATGTGTTCTTTGGCCTGTGTTTTGAAACTTAAGAGTATACAAAAATAGAAGTTTAGTTATTTTTTATTGTATTAAACGGGATTTAACATGAATATTTATTTATTTCATACATGAACTGGACAGAAATGTTAATAACGTATTTATAAGGTTCATTATTACAGAATTAATATACTGCCGCTGTTTAGTTTTAATTTAATTTTTTGTTTAGAAATTTCTAGCACTTTGACATTCAATTAGGTTCTTGTGGTCGCTGATTATTGAACTTTTCTGCTTATTCATTCATTCATTCATTTATTCATATATATATATATATATATATATATATATATATATATATACACTGTTATCCACAAAGTTTACAACATTTTTACATCTTTTCATATAAATATATATATATATATATATATATATATGTTTATGTACATAGATGCCTGTATTTTTATATTTTTTTAATTTTTATCAATTTAGTATTTAATTAATCTAGAGTTCTTAGGAGAATTTTTGAAAATTCTAATTAGTATAAATTACGACAGAGAATTTATGAGTTTTAAAGATGAAGTGTTTGTCTGTATTTTTTACTGATTCACCTTTAATGGATTTTAACATGTGACTATTGCCTTTATGTATTTAAAGCAGGTTGTGAGGTAATGGGGCTATCTGAGGAAAACTTATTCATTGAAATAAGTCAAAAGCGCTTATTTTTATTGTTTTGAGTGTAATTAAAACGTTTTATGTGGAATATACTGCCTTTGTGAGCTTCTGTGTCTTGGAGCCAGCAGATTTGAAGAATTGTTTTGGTCTGCACCTTCCAACAGTTTGCCTTGTCTTAAAATGCATTTATAAACTTTTTTTTACAATATTTACTCAAAGAAAATCTATTATCTTCTACCTATCATGGTTTTTGCTCAGACCATACCACAACAACTGCTTTTTTGCGTTTTTGGATTACGTTTTTAAAGTCAGAGATTACAACAACTTAGTTTCTTCTCTCTTTTTAGATCTCTTGAAAGCTTTTGATATAGTCACTCATACAAAATACTCTCGAAAATGTCTGCTTTAGGCTTTTCCAGTACAACAGTCACCTGGCTTTCTAGCTACCTAGCTAACTGGCTACAATCAGTTAAATGTCTCCGTACTTACTCACCTCTTCTGCCAGTTAATACATTTGTTCCACAAAGCTCCATACTTGGCTGTCTTCCTTTTAACATATTTACGCATGATCTTCATACATCCTCCCACTAAGCAGCACTTATACAGATGACTCCACTGTCATCTGCTCATCTAATAGTCCTTCCAAGTTATAGTCAATCACTCAGCAGGCTTTCATCTCTATTGAAAACTGTCTTAGTGACAATCAACTTTTCCTCAATCCAAATAAGACAAAACTGTTCTTATTTCTCCCCAAATATCAAATACATATAAAAGACACTTCCAAAATATCCTCTGTCAGGTCTATATTCGATAATCGAAATCTACTTAACTTGAACCTGTATTTGTCAACACCAAAACACACTTCAATGAACAATGAAAATTTTATAGGGTGGGTAATTACTTGGCCACTATAACACCACAACACACATCGCACTAAATCAAACCCACCAAAGTGGGGGGCTTCACCCCCACAACCCCACACCACCCTTACTATATATATATATATATATATATATATATATATATATATATATGGATCTACCTGACAGCATCGACTCTTTAGAACACCGACAACGACTTAGAAGATCATCAAGTCAGAAGACCGACGGAGGAAAACACCGACGCTGAGAACACCGAGATGGGGAAAGGACGTGTAAGTATGCGGTAGTGACGGATGTTAGGGTGCGAGTAAGGTAAGTGTGCGATGTTGACGGTCTGTAGGAATAGGGGTGGGATAAGTGAGTTAGGGTTAGGGCGCGGGTTAGGTAAGGGTGCGAGTAAGGTAAGTGTGCGATGTTGACGGTCTGTAGGGATAGGGGTGGGATAAGTGAGTTAGGGTTAGGGGCGCGGGTTAGGTAAGGGTGCAGTAGTGATATTTTTTGGGTTAGGGGCGGTTAAGTGAGTTAGGGTTAGGGCGCAGGTTAGGTGAGTGTGCGATAGTGATGGACCTTAGGGTTAGGGTTTCGGTTAGGGTTGTAGATAGTTGTGTATGTAAGGGTTAGTGTTGGTTTGTAAGGATTTTGGTGTGCTTGTGTTGTGTGTGTGGGTTTTGGACAGGGGATTTGTTTTGTTTGTTGTTATGATGTGTCGAGTGTATGAGGTGTCGTGTTTGTGAACTGACGATTATGTGGTGTCGGGGAAGTTGTTGTCGGTGTTCTGAAGTGTCGATGTTGTCAGGTAGATCCATATATATATATATATATATATATATATATATATATATATATATATATATACCAACTCCAAGATCGCAATACAGTGGGGTAAAGGGTGAAGTTGTGGTGTTGGCCACTTGCTTCCTTACCCTAGGAAAGTTTTTGTCATTCGGGGAAGTGAATTTTGCTGTGTTGGTGTCAATAAATACAGGTTCAAGGTAAGTAGATTTCAATTATCTAATATAGACACCCTCTCTCAACAATACTGCAATTGAAGTTGTACCAACACATTAAGTTACTTAAATTTTGATTTTCATATTCAAAATTGCATAAAAACAGCACACCAAAAATTGGGCATACTCTATAGATCAAAAAAGATTTGGTACCAACTCCTCAAGAGCTACTCTACCCAATGCATACCTCTTTCCTTCACTACTATATGCCTCACCCATTCTCACCAGTATTCAGATCTCCCTAAGATCAAAACCTGAGATGTGCTACAACAAAGTAGCTAGGTTTACAGCTAACCAGACATATAACTCCCATCACTGCTCAGCCCTCAAATATTTAATCTGGCCTAAGCTACCTCACTACCTGAAGTTCATCCAACTCCTAATTGCTTATAAAATGGTATACAAATCCTCATCCTGTCCAAACAACGAGCACCATTCTTAACCATTACCCCCTTAATCGCCCTCTTTACTCATCTGAGAAATGTCTCCTTGAAATCTATAAACCACAAAAATCTGTAGGTTACTGCCCATGTTCCTTCTCAGCGGCCAAGTCTGGAATAGTATTCCTACAGATATTACAATAATGCCTTGTAGTCACATATTTAAACAATCTTTAAGGAGATTCCTCCTTAACTCTTGACTCTGTATATGTCTTACACCAGGCTGACACTACTCTTCGTTTCTTCCTCTCTGTCCCTTGTTTTTTTCCTCTTTCCTGTTTCCTTTCTCTCTTCTCTAATTTGCCGAATCTCAAGTTACTTGTCTTATGGCTCCCTACTTTAACTACATTTTCTCATCTCTCCCCAGCTGCAAAATCTCTTACCTTTATTTCAGTCTTTTGCCCGTGTTTTACATGTTTATCATCAGTTATCACTGTTGGTAGTATTTTACTTGGTGTTTAATATTTTTTTGTTGGCGTTTAGTATTCACTGTAGGTTCCAGGGATTTGACTTTATTTATTCTGTATGTTGATTCTCCAACTTGCTGCTTCACTTTGTGAGTTAATATTATGTTTTTTTATTAATTGATCTATGTTTGTGGAGCTTTTCTCCCAGTCCTCAGCTGAAAATGTGATTCCTGCCCAGTTGGACTTCCCAGGTAAACAAATGTCAAATAATAAATAAAATAAATAGAAAGTAAGTGAAGCAGTGAACATCGGTTATGCAGTACATACAGCATATCTGGACATGGCCAAGGCCTTTGTCAATATTACCAGTGTGTTTATTATCGACATAATTGTACATCTGAATATGAATCCTTATGTTGGTTGGTGGACAGCTAACTGGTTTTCTGGCAGAACCCATATGATTAGAGTCACATGTACTACTTCCAAAAGCAAAGAAGTTACCAGTGGCATATCACAGGACTCAGTTTTGGGCCCTCTCCTATTTGGCATCTGTTTCTCAGACCTTCAGGCCAGCACTCCTGGCCTATGGTTATTAAATTTGCAGTTGACTGTTAGTTGGGTATAGCTATTTGATCTTTATCTAGCTCATAGTTGTTTCATCTAGGGGTAGACCGTGTTAACAATTGGTGCAAGGGCAATGGTTCAAATTAAATGTGAAAAAATGTAGCATAGTTTGTTTTGGTAAACCAAAAACGTTTTGCATGCCATATAGATAACATTCCCCCCCAATCAGACACTGTAAGGGATTTAAGCACTCTAATTCTTTATCATTTAAATATAATTTCTCCTCAGTAGTTCAGAAAGCATTCCATCTGGTTCTTCTACTTTGCAGTGGCATCTCCACTAGATACAAAGGTGTAATTCTTCTTTACTCATCTCTCATAAGGTCCAGTATTGAATACAATTTACCTCTTTGTATGTATTTGCCTAAACATATTACTCATTATGAAAAACCTTAGAGATTCATAACTTAACAAAGATTGATGACCTCAAAAATCTCACTTATCAGAAAAGACTGACAGCCCATCATTCTGTTCTTAGTTCTTTATAGTCTCCTCTGTGGACATATGTATCTAGCCTTTTGAGCCACGAAAAAGCCAGACCTCTTTGACCTTCTGTTCTTTCCCTGAACAAATGTTACCCCAAATACCCAGTTAATGCAATTAAAACTTCATCAAGAGGTAAATAAGTCATGTTGGTGTGACAGGTTCATATCCAGAATTGTATGCCTCACCTTGTCACAAAGTTCTACCACATGTGAAAGAGAATAGCACCTTGCCACCTTCAAGGTAAATGTAGATAATTGGATAGTCAGCATTACCTCAAGTACAAGCAGTGTTCTCTCTGATAGAGGGGTTCCCTGTGGGAGTGGGTGTGCACCAGGGCTCAGCTCTGAGCCCATTACTGTTTATACTTTTGAGGGACTACATTAACAAACAGGATGGAGGAGACAGATCAACAAAATTGCCGTTTGCAGCCAACATGGTATTACAGGCAGACTCTTGACATAAACTTTAGCAAATGATTAGGAATGATTGCAAAACTGAATTTACACAGGATGAAACCATGTACAGACAAAACAGTTGTCATGGACAAAGTAGGGGATTCAGAAGAAGCAGCAACTGTGGTAGAAGTGCTTAGGTTTTACTTAAAAATTGAAGCATCTCTCTTTTAAACTATAGCAAACAGATGCTACAAGTTCTCAGGTATTAGTTCTCCTTTAAACTGCTTGCTACCATTTTAGCTAGTAATTGCTCTGGTTTAGACCATCCACAGAGTGCTACAGCACTCAGGTTTGACAGCAAATGGAATGCCATCTTTTAAAGGTCAGTATGCATTCAAGTGCAATTGGGATCGGCCATTTGTGCCTCCCAACATTTTGTGCCCAGGGCAGTTACCCCCTTTGCCCTGCCCTAGCTATGCTACTATCATTATATTATAAAAGAGGCTTCCAATGTTTGCTGTATATCTCCAGTGGTGGCATTGACGTAGGATTATCATGTGTTCCACTTTATGCAAGACAGTCCCCCTCTGGGCATCTGTATCTGTGAAGGAACATCAAAATATCAAATGTCCAGAGATTTTTTTAGGACAAAAAATGTTACATTCCTTCAATAGTTGCATAAAAAATGTTATTTTTATTTGAAGTACCTAAACATTAATTGAAACAGCATAAACAAATCAGATTTGTTACTTAATGTGTGTAAGAATAATGCAGCTTTTCTCCCCAGGCCTCTGCTGAAAAGGGGGTATTTGTGACCTGGTCAGATTTTCCCAGTGAACAAAAGGAGATAAATAAATAATAAATAAGTTCTATGAGAATGAACTTTTATTTTGGTAATAAACTGAAGTTTAGTCATTTCCACTTAGTCTAGGTGTGGTTTTCCTGCAAAATGTCACGTAAAGTACCGCTTTGGACACTGTGTGTAATTGTCCAAGAGCAGTATATAAAGTCAGATTACAGCACACTACAATAAAATAATGTGTTTATCTTGTGATGAGTTGCCATCTGGGTCAAGGTATTAGAGAGTATAAGGTAATAAACAGGATGGGATACTAGTTCTTTACTGCAGTGACATCACTATCATGTGACTATTCTGGAATGACAGCCATAGTTTGCATGGCTTCATGTAGTACTAAAGGTTGTCAGACTGGGAAACAGCTACTTATCGGGCATGATGGCAAAAACATTAACGCAGTATAATTTCTGTTATTTGTATACAGATAACCACAGTGAGACCAGACACTCATGATTACAGTTGTAAGGAAAAAGAAAAAGAAAAGAGTTGAAGAACATATTATACAATGCAGTAACTCATCAAGATGTAGTATGTATACTAGAAAATGCACTTGATGGCTAGACAGAAGTCAACATATAATGAAGCATGAAATTAAAGGAATAGATGAGTATGTCTACTAATGTTTAATTAGAAGCATCCAGATCATAAAAATCAGGGCTCTTGGTTAGTATTCATCAGTCGTCATCACTTTAGACTAGAAAATGAAGATGTGCTTTTTACAAAGCTACTAGTGGCTCAGCAAACCATTACAATTGGCTAGTTTTCAGAAATTAACAAACAGTAAAACACTAAAAGGGATAAGACTGTTTCTGCTATTATTTGAAACCTGCACATACCTCTCAACCTCTGAGGATAAGAAATCTGGGCAAAGCCAGAAAAAATGGAGGAACAAAGGCACAAAAATAGGGACAGATTTGAAATATTAGTCTTATAAACTTGGAATGTTGCTAAAATAAAAATGTGGGAGCAGTCATTGAATCCCCCAAAGATGAGAGCACTCTTCTGGATGGTCTAACAGAGACAAACATGTAGT
>NC_056751.1:804428675-804546175 GCF_019279795.1 Protopterus annectens
AAGTCATTAATATCTAGGAAAGATTTTGTTGCCAGTGGAGAACATGCTTGATGGCCATCCCTTTATGTGCTGCAAGACAAAAAATTGCAAATCCAGAGGCTTAGTTGACTAAACTCATTTCTTCATATTCTGGATCCCAAGCAAATTAAGTCATAAACAGACAGTACTGAGTGTCAGTAGTAAGAGAGGAGTTTATATGATTTTATGTAGCTTGATACAAATGCAGTGGTCATCTCCCCTCAACCAGTAAACAGATGTTGCAGTTTTTGGCTTTTGAACATTGGATGCTTATTGGCTTAAGACTACTCATTCAGGCTGGAATGCTTGTACAGTAAAGAAATAAGTATTAATATTACCTTTGTTTAGCTAAGCAAATTAGAAGTACATGCTTCAGAGAATGTGAGGACTCTGTCAATGACAGTACATTTGAGAAACAGACATGATTTTACACATACACATAAAAACATGCATGCACATATATATGCGTGTGCATGCACACATGCACACACAAGAACACACACACACAGACACAAACACACACAAAAACACACACACACATGCATGCGTGCACACACACACACATACACACACACACACACACACACACACACACACACACACACACACACACACACACACACACACCACTGAAAATTACTGAAAGATATACTACAGACATGTATAAATGGAAAGCTACCCAAACAGTGAAAAACAAACACATAATAGTAAAACTCAGTAGGGGAGAAGTGGGTTGTACGTACACTTAGGACCACATACTGGAGGCACACAGACAGTTATTCTCTAGCACACATGACACTGTGCTATGTCAGGAGTGGACCAAACTGTACATGACAAGAATCAACTAAAAAAGTTGTAAAAGAACTGCCGTTTGCGACCAAGAACATGTAGAAACATTTGTGTTTAAGGCAGTAGAAGTGGACCGTTTTACCATGCCACCCAAAATACAGAAAGAAGGAAATCTAGACATATCTGTTGTATCAGGACCTGAGATGTTGGCCAGGGTTAAATCTAAAAAAACAGACATCATAACAAGAATGTTAATCACCTACCTATCCCCTTCCTCAGCTGATCAGTACATACACATCTATTATTTAATGCTCTTTTTTTACCTGCAAACTTTTACTTGTTTACCACTTAGCTTCTGAAGACTTAATTTTCAGGATGTTTTTGTATATCAGTCTCCACCTCCTTAACCCTCTACACACACACACACACACACACACACACACACACACACACACACACACACACACACACACACACACACACACTCACAAACGTCTACTACTACATCATAGCTTGTTTTAAAGTCTTTGTCAAAGTTAGTAGCAGCACGTGGCTTGGTGGTGTTGACTGATGAAGCCCTTAGACAATCTGAGTTAAATTAATGGCTAATGTGTCATGATAGCCAGATGGAATTTAGCCACAAAATCCTCCCAAGGGCTTTTCCCAAACAACATGATGTCAAAATCATGGACTGAAGCTAAATACCAAGAAATATATAATCATATCCTTCGCCAAGCATGACTTTCCATGACTTCCCTTGCAACTATCACATTGGCAACACAATCGTGAAAGTTGATGCTGGGAGCCTATGTCAACAACAAACTATCCTTTGATCACCCTATATCTATGGAAGTCCTTTTGCATTGCACAGCTTATATTTAATGGTATGGTGTCCACATGCAGGAATTTAATCATTCCACTGTACTTTGCTCTCATCGGGCTGAACACTGAATATAATGCCCCATTCGATATGTACCTAGCCAAGCACTTGTCACAACTGAAGCAACCACAATGCTTTGTAATTTAAAAAAATCAAGTGCCTGAACCACTTCTTTTCAGTATCATAGTGGCAATTGTCTCACGTGTAGATCCTCAGTAGACCCTGTCCTTACAGACCTATTACATACTTGCAAGTCCAGTGGTAGTGTGAAAACCTGCTCAAGGGATCTCATTCTCTTGTACAACATAAGTGGAGCATGTTGGAGGGATAGTTATGTATCACAGAGAACACCATGTCTATGGTACCATCTCCACTCCATGAAAAGTGAAGTGCTTCTCTTACTCTGTTCAGGTATAATTTGGAAGAATGTTCATGAACTGCAGGTTTACCACCTATGTCCTTTATGGCTAGAGGAAACAAGTTCAAGTCCCAGTAAGTCCTTGTTGTGCCCACCTCTGGGTTATTCATGCACAAGATATAAGGGTTGAAAATTACCATGGGGATGTTAGGTTAGGCAGGTCTTTCCTTAGATCACTGTTACAATATTCCACTACTGTTGGGTGTTTTCTTGCCAAGGTAACCTAGTGTCCAGAGGTTATTTCACCAAGGAAACCCGATGTCCATCCAGCATGCATACCAAAGCCAAAAACCTTGCATACACTCATACATCCACCGTATGATTTAAGCTTGGGCTATACAGGTACATAAATAAATGTAGGAGTGCATGATCCCCAGACTATCTTGCCTCCAGTCTGAATGCAGAACCTTTGCTTCCATCAGTCTGTTTTCTGCATTGTTGCTGGACAGATAGGTATTATCTATCTTTAACAAGGCTGCAAGATATCTTGGAGGGAAATCTCATTTATGAGGGGTATTTCTCCTTCTCTATCCAACCAAGTACACCCTGTCTTTCTGCTGGGAGGGGAAGTACTTTGTGCTCCCCCCTTCTCCCCCTAATACCAAAGGTTCTACTGAAGGTCCAGTGGGACAGAGCAGAAATCTTGCTGGAGACTCCTTTCTGGCCCAAACAGCACTGGTTCCTCTTTCTTCTTCTACTAGCCAGGGGCAGTCACTACAAGTTACCATACAAAGTGGACTTACTCACACAGAAAAAGATCTCTCTGCTTCACCCCAACTTACAGACTCACAGTCTGACACTGTCGATGATAGAATTTTAATCCCTTTCAGACATCAGTTCTCTGCGGATGAGCTTCAGTAGCTTCCTGAAGTGAGTAAACCTACCACTTCTATCTCCAAATGGAAGTGATAGTCTATCTGGTGTCATAAAAATGATGAGCTCCACCCCCCATGGGGGGGTCCCAGTGATTTTGTCCTACTTGTGTGACTTCTCAAATCTGGACTTGCCTACTCTTCTATTACGTCACACTTACCTGCCTTCTCAACCCATATGCCACTTAATCCACCATTTTCTTTCAAAAGTCAAAGTCAAGCAGTTTCTGAAGGGTGGCCTTCACTTTTCCACTCTCTTGGGATCTCAGTTTCATTTTGGGAAACTCACTTTGGCATGTTTTGAACCTGTAGCCTCCACATCTCTAAAGTTTTGTTTTTGAAAAACTATTTTGCTGGTAGTCCTTATCTCTGCTGAGCTTCAAGCCCTTATGACTATCCCGTCTTTTCTTATTTCCCATAAGGACAGAGTCTTTGTTAGGTCTAACCTGTTTTTCATATTCAAGCTGCTCAATGAATTGTCTCTCTGTTAGGCTGTACATTTACTTACCTTCTTTTCAAATGCACGGCACAGACATGTAAGGCTACTCCACTCCTTGGATGCATACAGACAACTAAGATTCTACCTTGATAAGACCAAAGACATTAGAAAAACAGACCAGCTTTTTGTATCCCTCCAGGAAGGCAAGTTGGGCAATCCAGTCTCAAAGCAGACAATTTCAACTGGATCTCTAAATCCAGTTGCCAGTGCATGGAACAAACTGTCCCTATGTGTTAGAATGATTACCAAGACTTACTGTTTCAAAAAGAGTATAGGAGAGTTATGACCTATTTCACTGTTGAGGCAATGCCTTTGCTAATGAGGTGTGCAATGTGGAATGCTTTCCTTACCACAGTAGACACACTGTGGTCAAAGTTAAGGCCACAGTCAACTCGCATTCCCAAGTCTCTCACTACTCACTTTGTGCTTAGGGTATTATTATTCATTTGATAGTCAGCAGGGACATTGTTTTTACCAAAGGGGATGATAATGCATTTTTAGGACATCTTTTTAGAATTCAATGATTACACCTAATTTGCAGGCTTCAACAAACTTAGTCAGCCACAGTACCTCTGTTTACGTCTGAACTTCTAAGAAGTATATTCAGAATAATAGGGAGCCCAGCAATGACCCCTGTGGAACCTCAGTGGTGACAGGTCTGTTGGTTGAGGTATAGGCTGCAGCTCTGACTGTGTGCGATGTGGCAGTGAGCCACTTAGCAACCCACCTGATGACATATGGGTTGATATTCAAATGTGGGATTGTGTCAAAGGCCTTAGATAAGTACAGATAGGCTGTATGCACAGATTTGCCTTCATCTGTAGCTCTGGTGACATTTCTGAACAAGTCCACAAGGTTTTACAGGAAAAATCTACCCTTGACAAAACCGAAGTGGGTAGGATCAAGGGTTTGGAGGTCACATATATCCTTATTTATAAGGTCCATGATGATTCATTCCATGGCCTTACATGTAAGGCTAGTTAAGCTTATGGGTCTATAGTCCCCAGAGTCTGTTGCTATATGCCCATTATGAAGGGGATGAGGGTTGCTGTTCTCCATTCAGTAAGGAAAAAAACAGTACACAGGCTGTGGTTGAAGACCTACCTAATGGAGTTGCTAACTCATGTTTTAGACCATTTAAAACACAACCTGGAATGCCATTGTGTCCCATAGAGGCTGTGTGTTTGGCCTTGGAGAGAGTATTAATGACTTGCTCTTTGGAGAAGCAAGGTGGGAGGAGATGTTGTAGGAATGCTTTGTGGTGAGGGGTATTGGATGGGGACAGGGGGTGAAATTTTCACCAAACCTGTCAGCTAACAGATTAACTATTTTCACAGGATCACTGTGTGTGATGCCATCCACAGCTAGTTCAGCACACATCTGGATCCTACCTTTTAAGTTACAGAAATAGTTGAAGAATGGTTATCTGTAGCTGTGGTTGCTATTTTTTTTAAGTTGCCCTTAGAGGATTTTACGAGTTGTTTTATTTGCTTGTTCAAGCAGAGGAGAGTATTCTTCCAGTGCTGAGACCTCTTTTTTTAGTCTTGGACAGCAACTTCTTCCTCTTGTTGTGTAACCTGTTAATGCTAGATGTCCACCAGGGGGGTTTGTTTTTTCTTGAGGATCTTGTCTTGATCCTATTAGGTACAGCTATGTCTATACATTTATATAAGAGTTTGTACAGGGCATAAGTCTATACCTTAGTATAGTTGTCAATGACATCTGTGTGAATGGGTGCTTGGAAGTTATTTATGTCATCCCTTAGAAGGGTATAATTAGCTTTGGTAAAATGTTTTAGCCTGATTTCTCTTGTGGGGTTCAGGTGTTATTGCTACTTCAAATGTGACTGATTTGAGATCGGATTTAACCAGTGAGGGTCCTACACTTGTGGTGGTGCAACGGTCACCCATGTTGGTCAAGATCAGGTCGAGAATGTTTAAGCCCCTTGTGGGGTTGAATACTATTTGTTCCAAGCCATTTGTGTTAACAAAGTCCAGGAACCTTTGTTTGAGCATGTTGGAACTCGTGTAAGTTACCCAGTCAATGAAAAGATAGTTAAAATCGCCCATGACTAGAGTGTTTGGTTGTAATTTGATTGACTCGAGTAGGTACAAATAAGCAGCTTGGGTATCTTGGTTCATTGAAGGAAGGCCTATAGCTAATGATGATTCAGAGGGGGGGGGGGTCTTACCCACAGTTAGTTGAATTTGGAGTAACTCCATGCAGTTTTCCTGTCTAACTAATCTAGAGGTGTATTTGTCTTTGATAAAGATAGATACTTCTCCTCCTTTGGTTCTCACACTTTCATTTTGCGGTCTGAAAGTGTGGGGGGCATTGTAGCCTTACAAGTCTGGGGTACTCTCAGTGGCCCTGAATCAAGTTTCAGTGACTCCACAGACGTCAACATCCTCCAGGGAGTGGAGTCCTTCCAGAGAGTGTAGTTTCTTATTTAAACTCTAGCGTTAAGTAGCTTAATCCTTACTTTATTTTCTGAGGGATATTTTCACGTCGAAAAATTTGTTCTTGAGACCTTGTCTAAAAAAGGCACTATGGGGGAGGCAAGTGTCTTAACCTGTACCTGAAAGCATTGAGGTGACAGGTGAAGACTATCTCTGCCA
Source organism: Protopterus annectens (assembly GCF_019279795.1). Lineage (NCBI taxonomy): Eukaryota > Metazoa > Chordata > Ceratodontiformes > Protopteridae > Protopterus > Protopterus annectens. The sequence goes on from NC_056751.1 coordinate 804,434,770, forward strand.
AAGTAGCATGGATTATCTACCATGTTATCCCACGCTGACAGGTACTGGATCCCCTTAGAATGACACCAGAAACTAAGCCAATTGTTAAAGTCAATCATTTTTCTTTATATTGTGGTATCATCATAGATGAGGGTAGAATGCTGCTGAAGGCTAGGAACATACCTGCCAGTGAGGTATGTCTCCAGTCATTCACACCAACATGAACTATGATGGAATCATAATGGTACTTGTTGTTGAAAGACTTGAATGCATGTGTGATCTGACGTATCCTGACACCAATAGACAGCTGACTGTAACCTTCTCCTTATCCAGCCTGGTGAGTAGGACATCTGTGTGTCTCACAATGGGGTCATCTATGACTAAAATAATTGGTTTACATATGCTTTGCCTTAGGGGCTTATTTGGTGAGACACTGGGATTTGTGTTAGTATGTGTATTGATTGCTGTAGCATGTTTGTATTTGGGGGTCTCTGTTTAGGTATGTTTCTGGTGAGTATCTCCACATACAATGGTTTATATGTTGAGTACATTGTTTGTGTAGGAGGTGTAGTATGTGAGCTGACAACCTGCTCAATGTTACTGTTCTGTGCATGGGATAGCAAGGCTTCCAGATTGTTAGTGTAGCTGCATCTCTCACAAATTGTACTTTGGTGATTTAGGAGTATAGGGCTGTCAATGTACATGAGGTAGTTGCTACACTGCCTCAGGATACCCATTTCAGTCAGGCTGGCAGGAGAAATGGAAGGAAACTAACCATCCATAATGCTAGGTGAAATTCTGTTTTAATAGTGAGGGGAGGTGTGACGATTGGGGAGAGATGGGCAAAGGCTGCCAGCCTAGTCAAATAGAATTTGATACGTAATTCTATCATTTGTATAAAATACAGGCTTGTGTTTTTAAATGAAAGAAGACACTGTAAAATGTGAACTTCAATATGGTTGCAACATTGCCATCTGCTGTAAGGAAAACCAAGCCAAGCATTTCAAATGTCTTTAAAAGTACAATTATCTAAAAAATGGTGCCAGAGCGGCTAGCTGAACACATTCTTCCTATTTTCTTAACTTAAAGAATAATTGTTAGAGTGTACATGTTGAAGGTGCTCTATTGCTTTGGTTTCTGCTAGAGTGTATATGTGAAATGCCTTTTATTATTGTATTCTCCTGTGCAGGTGTTAGCTGGCTAAATAATGTAAATGGAGTTTCTATTAGCCTGGGGACTCAGAGCAGGTGTCAAGATGATGCAATATGAATACTGGGAAAACCTAAGTGTCAAAAATTATGTAATCTGGGGAGGACCCAGAGACATGTTTGTTAGTGATGTTTTATAAACTGTATCTCAGAGAGAGATAGAGAGCATTTTCATCTTGATATCCAACTTACCAGCACTCTGCCTATGCTCACATGTAAGTTTTTAGCACTGTGATTTCTTGTAGGAATAGTTAAAGCTAGTAAAGATTAATTTGGTATTTTTCTTTGAAATCAGACCTGTCCTACTGTATTATTTTAAGTTTCTGTGTGATCTCTGAACTCTTAGATATCTCTGTGGTGTAGTAGTTTTGTCTTGTGTTTTAATTATTTATTATTAAATATTTTTAAAACCTTCTACCTGTGGCTGATTTGTGTAGAGATAAGCTCTAGAGTACATTGCATATTTATATAGAGTTTATTGTAATAGGCCACTCTGACAAGCCTTAGACTGTATAGTCACATTACCATTGGATAATATTGCACAGTAATAATTGGACACCCTTTTAAGGGCCTTTTAGTAGCTGATATTATTAACTATGTAGTGGCAGTAATTACTGCCGTATAGTCCGGGTAAAGGGGCACAGCTGGAGAATCTGTGTCAGCCTTTCCCAGGAGAGTCTGTGACGTTTTATAAATACTTATCTTAAAGTGTGTGTGTGTTGTGTCAGCTACTTGGCAGGGACACAAAGCACTGGTTGGACAGAGAGGATACTGGAGGTTCTAGCTTGCCCAGTTAGGCTGAGACCTGGACACTATAGCTGTGCCAGTGGGGAGTCTTATTGGGGACCTGGTGAGCAAGGGAGCAGCCAGCCCCGGACTGACTGTGATCTCTGTGTGCACTTAAGGAAAATTGTACTTTACTGTGTGTATTAGTTATCCTTTCCTCTTCTAGGAGACAACTTCCCTGGTGTTAGTGGTGAGGATTGAGGCTCCTTGATTGCTGGGCCAGGGCACGGTCGTCACAGGAGGAATGGAGGTATGTGGCATGGATGGGTGCTCTAAACAGGGCCTGTACTTATGTGGTGCTCAACAGGTGTCTATGCTAATGAGGGCTCTAAATAGTATGAGATAATTGGAGAGTGGCTGGTTTTGGGACTATTCAGGTGGTAAAAGTGCAGCTGATGTGCTCTCAGAGCAGCTAAGAGCAAATTAAGGACTTCTCAGCTGCATCACGGCAGCGTCTAAGGGAAAATTTATCTGCTGAAGTTTTTGCATCTATAACCACCAATGATTACCTCCCCCCATGTGGTGGTGCACACAGATGAGTACAGCAGACCAGTGACTGGTCACCAAACTCTGTGGAGCTGTGTTAAAACAAGCACAAACCCGCACAAATGAGGGACTTAGGTAGCAACAGTGAGCAAACTTTCTAAGCAGTTTAACCAATTATAAAGCTCAAAACTGAGCCATGCTATAGCAAACTTCAATCAGATGAGTCCTAACTGTACTCTCCTGCCACAAGCGTGCAGGGGGCTCTCTCCAACAAAAGATATACTGGTTTACTGCTCAGTTATACAAACAGAACTAGATTCAGCAGGTCTGAATCTCATCTGTCCTACAACAAATTACAAGAAATCAGCAATAACAATTCAGGAATCAGTAATATATTAAAAATACTGTTTAAAAGTGTAAAATACAGTGAAAACGTGTACTTATGATTAGCAGAAGGCCTCAGATGCCTTGGACTGCACAGATGAATACAGAAGAGTAGTGGCTAACTAATGTTGTAGCTGTTCGTGGTGCTCTCCATGTTTCATTTTCAGTATGTCTTAAATTGGTTAAACAATATGGCAAAGTTAACTCTTGTTCTCCTATATGTGGGCTCAAATCCGAGTGTAGCCTATTTTTGTCAGGCCCCAGTTGGCTAATGGATAAGGTACTGACCTCCTAAGCCAAGGATTGTGGGTTTGATTCCCATGTGGGGTAATATAATTGAGTTGGGGGAGTTGGCATAATGGTTAAGGTATTTACCACACAGGCACAAGATACTGGGTTTGAAAGGGAAATTGGCTAGGCTTAAAATGGCCTTCAACGGCAGCTAGCCTAGTACTTACCTATGAACCTATGAAGAGCAATGGTGATTGGGTCTATAATATAAAACTGAAAATACTTTACCGCAAACACTCACATGAGTGAAAAATGCCGGTAATCTAACTTGCTATTGTGGGGGGCTGTGCCCCTCTCACCCCCTGCTAACTATATATTCTAACTCCGAGGTCGTACTACAGTGAGGAAAGGGCAAATATCCCACTCCTCATTGTAACACGACCCCACAATCACAGTTTCGATTCCTGGCATTTTCGCTCATGCTAGCGTTCGCACTAAAGTCTTTTCATGCATCTAATATAGACCCCAGTAATTCTGCCACAGGCAGCAGATTCCTCTGAATCTAATAGATATGAAATACAGAAATGTGAAATATGTGCTTTACACATGGTTTAACTATTTTGATATTATTCTAACTTAATGAATTTGTGTTTCCTTCCTGATTAAGTAATCAAGTAAAATCCTTGAACTTGAAAAACTGCAAGCAGTAGCACTTTTTATATATAAACTCTTATTTCCTCTTGCTCCAAAAATGGTTCAAGGTTATTTCCAATGAATATTCAGACTTTGATTACAAAAAAAAAAACTGGATGACTCATGAAAGGATTGTTTGCTGTCAGTATTAAGAATTACTTAAAATATTAATGGACATACATCCAGCTAGACTAGCCCGGTCAACAAATGTTAAATAAAAAAATAAAAAATAAAATATGAGGTGACTCACCCAACAGTTCTTGTAACTGAAATTATTATATGTGAGCACATGATTACAAAAAATCTTATTGGATTAACTGACTTGCAAACATTACACATAAATCAATAAAGTATAAAATATTTGTAGATGTCTTTAGAGAGGTGAAGCAAACATAACAAAAGTTTTGTAGGTTGCCTGCTGGTGACTCTGCAGTAGCTGCAGGGTCCCCATCTGCACCACTGCTCTCCCAGGTTCATTAGTGAGGTGTATGGTTTAAAGGATTGGAGGATAACGACTGAGCAGTTAGTAGATTGCTGTCTGTTCTGGCGGCAGAGTGATATGTAGACCCAGTACTCTCTTATGCTGTCCCTGTTTCTGTGTAGAGGTATAGGCTGTATATCTCTAAAATACACATGCATTGATGTGAGTACATTGTGGGGAACATGAAGGGAAGCATGAGCAGTTTAAAGATTTCAGCTCACCTCATGCAGGGGAAGAAACAAAATGTGAAAGTGTAGGGAGGGCATGCTTAATGAAGGCCTGCAGTACATCATCTGACATTTTACATCATATCCTTGCTGGGGTGAAAGTTCCGATAAAGTATTGTGAAGTGGGCTACTAGAGGAAGTAGGAAGTTTCTGCCTTTTTTTTCTTCACTGAAGAATGCACCAAAAAAACATAACATTGTGTCAAAGGATTCAGGTGATATACATGTGTCAGAAATTAGCTTGTTAAATTAGGGATGCTATATGAACTGACACCTTGGAAACAAGAAAAACAGGAAATGGAAATAAAGATATCAGTCTATATATAAAGGATTGCCCCCTCCCCACTTCAGCCTATAGCACTATTCATCAATGTGTCTACCAGCCTTGCTGAGCATGAGCAGGACTTCTCCAGTATTTGCTGGGGCCTACACAGTCCTTAAGAGCATCCTGAGGGGTCTTAGCCATTTACCATCTGCTGGGGAATTTATGTTTATCACCTACCCCGTTTTTCCCCTACCTTCCACTATCCATGGTTTCACCTGAGGGGCAGGTGTGCACTGGGGATGTGCAGCATATTATCCTTTTTCTGCAGCAGCTCAGCCATGTCCCCACCCTTTTCTCCTCTTTTGACCACACCTCCATAGCTGCACAATGCCCCCAGAATTCATTGTGGGAGACACCCATGTCACCATCCTCCCCTCCTAGTATGGTAATACCCATCCCTTCCTGCTCCTCTGTCAGACACCTGAGCCTGTAATCAAACCTGGGCTGTATGGGCTGTAGTTAGGGCTTTATCCCTTTACACCTTCGGTGTGTGTTTATAAAAAGGATTGTGTTAGTTTGCTTAGGTTGCATTACCTGCAGTTTGCAAAGGATATACATTTCAAAGTCAGTAGTACATGGCTTTGGATATGTCAGGTATGAATAAGAAAAAGATAAATCATCAAGACATGACACTGGGGATACCCCTTAGTAATTTTGTTCTTGTTATAAGTACTTCATTGAAAATGATTTTGATTAAAATGAGAGAGATACATTTTTTTTTTAATTAATTGATTTATTCCCTCAAACCTTGTGCCTAGAGTTGCAAATTTTAGATAGGACACCGTAAAATCATATGGCTTTTGTACCCTTTATGGTATTAGCATAGGAATTTCTGGCAAGCTGATAAGCTTGTATGTCACTGGAGGTCTCACTGACATGTGATCCCACTGAGCACTTAGCAGGAATTTAGAACATGAGTACAGTGGCATGCAGGACATTATTAAGTGGTAGTGTATATAATATTGCAATATTTTGTTGCCTTGCCAGTACTATGGAGTAGTGGGAAAAAGCATTAACTACAGCCCAGATGGCCTGGGTTTGATTAGGGGCTATGGCATTTGAGGCACTGGCAGGGAGGGGTAAACAGCATCAATAGCCATTTCCTGGGCTCCATTGTGAGATTCAAACACTTGCATAAGTACATAGCCTCCTGCTGGAAGGTGACTGACCAGGAAGCCAGTTAAGTGAGATGATTAAGCAAATATATGATTTTCTGGCTAATCAAACTATGATAGTTTGAGGCCGATTTTGGCAGGTCACATTGTCATAGAAAAGTAGTAGCATAATACTATACTCCACTAACTGTACAGTAGCTGTTGTACTGCACTGCACTTAACTATATAATACTGTGCTGTACTGTACTGTACTGACTGTACAATACTGTGCTGTAATGTACTGCACTGACTATATAATACTGTGTTGTATGGTACTGCACTGACGGTACAATGCTGTACTGTCTGTGCAATACTGTGTTATACTGTACTGCACTGACTATACAGTACTGTGCTGTACTGTACTGTACTGCACTGACTGTACAATACTGTGTTGTAGTGTACTATACTGTGCTGTGCTGTACTGTACTGCACGGACTATACAATAATGTTTTGTACTGTGCTGCACTGACTATATAATAATGTGCTATACTGTACTGCAGTGACTGTACAGTACTGTGCTGTAGTGTACTGAACTGACTGTACAATAGTGTGTTGTACTGTACTGCAATGAGTGTACAATTCTGTGCTGTACTGTACTGCACTGAATGTAATGCACAGATTATACAATACTGTGCTGTACTGTACTGCACGGACTGTACAATACTGTTCTGTACTGTACTGCACTGACTATATAATAATGTGCTGTACTGTACTGCAGTGACTGTGCAGTACTGTGCTGTAATGAACTGACTATGCAATACTGTGCTGTACTGTACTGAATTGACTGTACAATACTGTACTGTACAATACTGTGCTGTTGTATTGTACTGTACTGCACTGACTGTACAATATGCTGTTGTTTACTGTACTGTGTTGTACTGCACTGATCTTACAGTACTGTGCTGTACTGAACTGTAGTGACTATACAGTACTGTGCTGCACTGTACTGCACTGACTGTACCATACTGTGCTGCACTCTACTACACTGACTGTACAATACTGTAATGTACTACACCACAATAGCTATAGAATACTGTGCTCTACTGTTCTGTACTGTGCTGTACTATACTGCAGTGACTGTACAATACTGTCTGTACTGTAGTGCACTGACTGTACAATACTGTGCTGTACTGTACTGCAGTGACTGTACAATATTGTGCTGTACTGTACTGCAATGACAACACAATGCACTGCTGTACTGTACTATACTGTACTGCACTGACTGTACAATAATGTACTGTACCGCACTGACTTACAGTACTGTGTTCTGCTACACTGCACTGACTGTACAATACTTTGCTGTACTGTACTGACTGTACAGTAATGTACTTTACTGCACTGACTGTACAATACTGTGCTGTACTGTACTGCAATGACAACACAATACTTGTACTGTATTATACTGTACTGTACTGCACTGACTGTACAATACTGTGCTGTACTGTACTGCACGGACTGTACAATACTGTGCTGTACTGTACTGCATTGACTGTACAATACTGTGTTGTACTGTACTACACTGTGCTGTACTGTACTGCATTGACTATACAATACCGTGAGTACTGTACTTTACTGCAGTTACTGTACAATAATGTGCTGTACTGTAATGCACTGATTATGCAATATTGTCCTGTACTGCATTGACTGTACAGTAATGTGCTGTACTGTACTGACTGTACAGTAATGCGCTGTACTGTACTGCACTGACTTTACAATACTGTGTGCTGTACTTTACCCTACTACACTGATTGTAAAATACTGCGTTGTACTATACTGCACTGACTGTATTATACTGTGCTGTACTGTACTGCACTGACTGTACTGACTGTATAATACTGTGCTCTACTGTACTGCATAGGTTCCTTTAGAAATTCTGAAGAACATGGCTTCAGGGTTTGGAAAAGCATGATTGAAGATGTTATTTTGGGGAGAACATATAGCATCTACGGTTAAAATACACCCTAATTTTCCCGTTACTGTAAGGTACAGCAGTCATTGAGCTTCTTGACAAAATATTGATACATGAGTGATCAACACTCAAGTGTGCCCATTACATATCACACACAGTGAAATAGGTATAGTCATACTGTTACAGTTTCACTCAAAGTGTTTTTGTTGGGGGAACCTCTGCATCCTCAACATCTAGGGCTGTGCCCACCACACCCTGGCTACTTAAATGTACTTACTCAGAATTGCTGTAAATTTAGTTTTCTTGGAAAAAACTGAAATCCCTTGATCTCTAAACACGTCAGAGAAATCACACATTTGTGGTTGCATATCATCATGGAGTTAATGTAAGTACTGATACAAAGATCTTGGAGTTAATATAGATACTGACAGTGTGGGGATGCAGGGGAAGGTGAAACCCTTATTCCTGCAAAAGTGCTTTAATGGTATTACTCTAAGTTCAACATTATCTTTATTGCTGTAGCTGTCACAGTTTATTTTTCAAAGTTGCAAGATTTGCAGTTGTAGGCCTTACATGTTTGATAGGGTGCCGTACCATTATACTCTACTAGGGTCCTGCTGAAATTCTGAGAAGTTGAGCTACAATCCTCAGAACAAGACTGTATGTGAGACAAGGTCACATTTATGCCATGTCCGTTTTTGAAGTGCTGCAGCTATCCATTGGCTGCCACCACCATAGCCTTGCCTGTGCTCTACCTGACCCTATGTCTGGGGCTCGTAAGGAGATCAAGAACTCTGGCGGAGTATCATATCACTGCCAGAAGTTGTTTTCTGTTATGACTCCCCCCACACACACACACACACACACACACGTACACACGCGCACACACGCGCACACACACACACACACACACACACACACACACACACACACACACACACACACACACACACACACACACACACACACCTTTGAATGTCCAGGAATGGACATGCATTGGAGTTGTAGTGGCAGTTGTTCCACCTCTGCTGTGACTCAACCCAATGCCCCCTGCTTATTTTCCATTAAGACCACTGTCCCTGCCAGCTAGTAACCTCGAGGTGCATTAAAATATGTGCCTTCTCTCAGGGAAGGACACATCCATCCTTTCAGTCAGGGCAGTTACAGTACCTTGAAATATCCCCCTCTATGATGTACACTGATCTTAGAGTTAGTGTATATAAACAGTCGAGCGAGGTATGGCTGTTGCAGTGGAGCAAAAGCATCCCCCCTTCAAATGATTTAATGGTATTACAATGAGTTTTACCTTTTATGGTATCTATTGAGAGTAACACCTTATTTTTCAGTCTTGTGGGACTAGGAAACACACTTTTGATAAAGAACTACTATATTATATTGTACATTAATATATTATAGTATTGGGGACCAGTAACAGTATTGCACTGATTACTTTATGTTTAGCAACTTTTCAGCTATTGGCTCTATGCATCCTTAGCTTCTTATAACTTTTCTTAATGAAGCATCCACTATGCATAATGAAATTCATACTTCCATTCATTTGAAAACTCAGACATTTGTAGTTGAATAGGTTCTTAGGTAGGATTATGTGTCTAAGACACATTTTGAAGGAGGGTTTGTGAGTGTGTGTGTGTGTGTGTGTGTGTGTGTGTGTGTGTGTGTGTGTGTGTGTGTGTGTATGTGTGCACGTGCGTGTGTATGTGCTCACGCGCACACTATGGGTGTGTATTTGTCTGTCTATCTGCATGTGTCTTGTCTCTAATTCACAGGAGATGTATGCATGTTTTGAGTGGTGCTGTGTTTCCACAAGACTGACAGAAGATATTGAAGGGAATCTTGTCCAGATGAAAGAAGTGATGGCAGCAAGCAGTGCACAAAGTTCAGGGAGATTATGAGGAAGGAAAAACAGGCAGTGAAAGCTAAGAAGTTGAAGCTACAGTTATTCTTTTGGCTTGTTTTCTTCATCTCATTAGACGCAAGTTTAGGCAAATAAATAAATAAATAAATCAGTTACCCACTGTTTTGTTGTAGAGGAAGAGGTGTGAGCAGTGAAATCCTGTAAGTGCAGATTCTCATCAGTAGTTAAATGCTTGCTTATTTCTAAACTCCGTGTACTCTGGGGCCCACAGACTTGCAGAGCTGTGTTATGTGTCTTAGGCTTTATTACTGGGTCTTGTTAGAAGAAGATATGTAACATTTTCATCAAGAGATTAGATGTAGTTCTGCATGCTGTGAGAGATACAACTGTTTTCCATATCTTGATTACTTTAAACCACAACCCTGTATATGTTGCTATCTTTGTAAATATTTAAAGCTTCCTGCTTCTTATGAAGACTTGGCTTAGGTAAGCATGTGGCTATGATGGAAAAAAAGTTAAGAATAATTTTACTTGAATAAATATATGAAAGATGTGTCTGTAGTAGCACACGCATTTATTCAGGCTCGTGTTTCATGTGATTTGATATCTTTCTTCATTTGCATAAATGCTTACCTTCATATTCTAATTTACTATAAAAAATAATGTGTTATGTTTTGTCTTTAATGACATTTTAGGAAAATGCTAGGGAAAAAATGTTGCATATCATTACAAATCACAAATCTGCAGATCTGCACTAGATATTTGAGACAAGTAATATTGATGTGCTAGGGACCTCTATAATAACCGGTGTGATTATATCAGAGCTGTTTATTTATTTTAATCACACCTTTATTTATGCTTGTTAGGATGCTTCTGCGGGTCCCCTTTCCCCTGACTCCGAGTCCTCACACTTCGTCTCCATAGCTATTTAAAGTGTATCTGTGACATGTCTGACATACCTTTTTGCACCATGTAAATACATCACTGTAAACTATTTTGGCTCCTACCATTTTATATATGTGTGTGTGTGTGTGTGTGTGTGTGTGTGTGTGTGTGTGTGTGTGTGTGTGTGTGTGTATATATATATATATATTTATATATATATATATACATATATTTATATATTTATCTATTTATATATATATATATATATATATATATCTATATATATATATATATATATATATATATATATATATATATATATATATATATATATATATATATATATATATATATATATATATATATATATATGGAAACATTCCATATAGTTGAACTTTCATAATATTGAACATTTTTATAATGATGTCACCAAGGGATGTAGCAGATTTATTTGAGCCATGGTTAAATAAAAGGTTTACAAAATTTTTTATTAAAAAAAAGAAAATGGCCCAAAATATAAAGACTGATAAAGACTGATAAGAGGGAATATGCATACATTACTTAAAGCAACATATCCTCTGATGCAAGGATGAACATTACCAAAATATTTTAACAGAGGATCAGTGCTATTAAAGTTACATGCCCCATAATGACATAAAGGGCATGACTGGCAAGATCAGCTGAAAGGATTACTTTCGAGCAACACAAGGTCCATTTCTTCCTGATTGGGGGTGAAATAGAATTTGCAACACTAATGACATCTAACAAAAACTAAGTGCAGGTTAGGTATTCTCAGCCTAAAGTAAGGCATCCACAGATATAGTCAAAGGGAGAGTGTAGTCAGTGGTGCTTGTGCAGCATTCACTGGTGTCTAGGAGTAGTAGTGGAGAAACTAACTGGGATGAAAGAATACTCATAATACAGAGCAACCGGTGTTGTCAAGGATCTGGTAAGTTAGACACCAAAACAAAAGAAGTAGGATTGGCCACCGTGTTCTTATTTGTGGCAGCCTTAAGCTGGAGGAAGAATGCCAGGTTCAGATAAGCTACATCTCTAAAGATATGTTGGGCCCTACATAACTTCACTATATGGTAAGTTTCATTTCTGCTTCACCACATACCAACTAAGGTCATACAACCAAGGTGTGCTGACAGTACTTAGACCAACATTCAGTTTGGTAAGTGGACAGAACTTTCAAGATTGCCCCAGTCAGATGGAATTATCTAGTTAGCTACATTAGGAGTGAATCATGTTTCACAGGATGTAGATATAGAATAGATGAACACCTGGTAGAATATAGATACAGTTACCATAATAACTGTACCACGTTATATACAGCTAACATTACAGGTATACCTCCATGGCAACAAACATATTACTCTTTTATATTATATTTTCAGTGATTCTTGTTTTCAAGTGATCCTAACCGATATCACAATTTGTATATAGCTATTTATTTAAACACATCTGGTATATTGTTTGAAATGTGTGTCTTTGCAAATAATTTGAATAGTGCATGCATCATGTATTACACACAAAACTTGAATGTTGTTGTTATTGTTCCTTGTGCCTGGGTCTTAGCAGACTAATTAAAGTTTAACAAATGGTTAAATAAATAAGAAAAACAAACAAGAAGCAGAACCGTTATTAACACTTGTCAGAAATGCAGATTTTATCTGACTGAAATCTTCATTTGAGATCTTGATTGCAGTGAGGAATTGTGGCAGTAAAGACAGAAATATATTACCATGCATGTATCCATCTAGTGCCCAGTGGCGGCTCCTGGGTCCTTTTCTTACTGGGACACAGTAGGGGCACAGCAGCTAGCTAGTGGGGCATAAAGGACATGTATAAAAAAAAAAAAAAAAAAAAAAAAAAAACACAACAAAACACCATACAAATAAAGTATAGATTTCATGATACATGTTAACTTACCCATAATCCACTGTTAAAAATGAAATACCATTTCCTTGTGAAAAACAGTAAATGCCATAATTGTAGAAATCCTAGCAATGTTCACAATACAGATTTTCAATCTAGTGCACTGGGAGGTAGCCTGGTCTGTTTAGGCTGGTCAAATATTTGAGATTTCTGCATGTAGTTTTATTGGCTTAAGGGCTTATTAATCAGCTTATCTTGTTTTAGTGCCTTGATAAATTTTGTACAATTGAGTGTCTCTTGACTTATTTATACAAAGCAAATTTTTTTTATTGAATAATCAAACTTTTATAAGCTGTTTAAAGTACATTGCTGTATCCGTATCTTTAAGTTTGTTTGTGGTAACATTTCTCTCCGGGCACTCCTTTACTGTGCTTTTGCATTGGGAGGACTGGGATTGTTTGTCTAGTGGTGGTAGGTGTTTGCCTGGTCTGTCTGAGTAAGGAGACACACACAAGGGCACTAAGTATTTTTTTCTTCTCTTTTATACTGTGACTGTACTTCAGCAGTTTCAAAAAATAAACTGTACTGTCTGTTGCTGCTTTAAGTAGTTAATTGTATTACATTGTCTGTTAGTTGTAGGACTGTTGTAGTTTGCGTGGTCTTGTTATACTTGGGCTCCAAACCAGCTATTCTACATTAAGAAGGTGTTTTTCTGCAGCCTTGTGGCAGAAATGTGCTGATCTACTGCATTTAACCGTTTCACTGCATTCATTGGTGCCTTTTGACTGTTTTTTTTTTCTGTCTGTCCCTGCTTCATTATCTGCATTTGTTTTGCACTGTAATGTTGCTTAGATAACATAGACTAGGTCCAGACTCACTGAATCCAGCCTGCTTTTTATACACTTGACCTCAAATCCAGACATTTTACACATAGCCGGCTTTAGGCACCAGCGAATCCTGTGGTTGCTCAGGGCCCCCAGTTCCTGGGGGGCCCCCAACCACAGCAAGTTATGTTATCCTGATATGTTGTAATATGTTTGTCAAACCAACAAAAGCTAGTACAGAAATCTTGTATACTTATGAAACCAGGTGGATAATAGCTCTTATTTGTTTCTCTCTTAAAATTTAAAGAAATCTCTGGTTATAGTAACAGTGTTTTATCAGGTAACAGGCTTCACAATTTCATAAAATATTTTACCATTGATGTAGTGCCAAAAACCCTGCTGGTGGACATTATCTCCACTAAAACTAACAATGTAGCCAGCATTAGGTACCTGCAATACCCATGGCTGCAGGGGGGTCTTTAATCATCCTTGACTCTGTGGGGGCCCCACAAAAGCTGTTGCTAGTTGGGGAAAAATAAGGATTAAAAATATATTCATTTCACAGTTACAGTCCTTAACCTGAACATGGCTGTGATATGACCCTTTCAGGATAAAGCTGATAATGAACACAAGCAAGATAAGCACTGGGAGTGACCGACCTCAGTGCATACCTTCCTCAGGGATAGTTTTCTCTTCCATGGAGGTTTATAAGTACTGGCAGAACACCCGATACTATAACTCTCAACTTCTTTGCCAAAGAATTCATCTCAGTGCCAAAAATAGTAGCAGAATAAAGTCTCAGAATCAAGAACACACTTTAAATATTACTCTAATGCACTTAAAAATGTTAATAGAATAACAGCTATTGCATAAACACTAATTTTTTTTGGACAATAAGTATAAAACTGATGTCTGGATTTATTGACTGTCTGTAATTCTGAATGATTTAACAGCAAATCAAAGTTTTTACAATGGAGAGAGCAAAATTGTAAGCAAAATCAGGGAAGGCCTGTGAAATCAGGGACAGTGACATGTATGCATTACTCCTTGATGAGGTAAATAAAAGTGACTTACCCTTGATGCCTCTTGATGACTGCTAAACGGCAGTCACTGACATGGTGTGGCAGTATCAGTGTTGCACAGGGTATTGCTATTTGCTGAAATAATTATAAAACTAATATTGCTTTGGCTTATACTTGTGTGTGTCTTTGTAAAAAATATCACTGAATTTTATCTGTGCACACACCCAGTGATGCTAGGACACATACGTTATTCTTCTGGGTATCAGTAAAGAATACAGCTAACAAGTAATTATATTTCAAAAGTAAGGTATAAAATATATCATAAAACATTCAGACAATTAGATCTTCTAGGATTTTGGTGGCCCATACTCTCTAGACTGTATAAATCTTTATGGGAGGCTCTCTTAATCATCCCTGACTATGTGGGAGCCCCACAAAAGCTGTTGCTGGTTGGGGAAAAATGAGGAGAAAAATTTATTAATTTTCTGATTCTGCTCTTTAACCTGAACAGGGCTGTGATATGACCCTTTTAGGATAAAGATGATAATGTCCAGTGCTCTCAACAACACCCATTCTAAAATCAGCCCTGCTTAGATGTGTGTGTACAGAAAACTATTGTAGCTTATGTGTGTGTGGGGGGGGGGATTGTGTGGTTATTACTTATTTAATTTTCTTCACAGTCAAACCTTAGAGGTGTGCACAGGAGATAGGTATTGATCATGTGTGGCCTAAGGATAGTGTGGTTAATGTTTGTGTTACTTTTCTGACAAACTTCACAGGTGTATAAAAAAGTTCTTCTGTAGGGGCAGCGTACCGTCTAGGAGCAATGAAGTAGAATACATTACTGTGATCATTTTTTTTTACTTTCCTCACAATCATAGATCAGGCACGTATACTGGTGGCTGCCTTTGGGGGTTACGGGTGAGGAGTGAGGAAGCATGCTATGCATATGTATGTCAGCAGTCACTTGAAATACACGACTGTGGCAATTTGTACGTCTGCTTTCATCCCAGCCTAGCATCAGTGGGATACATGGGCAGTGACTGTCTTTTTGGGGGGAGGTTAGGGAGGCAGGCAGTATTCTGGGATAGACCTGTGCATCCTCATAACAATTGGATTATTAGTTTATTATGAGCTGCTATTTTGTCAGCTTTGAGCATTTAACCTTGGGCACAACTTACTACCTTCCTTGAAAGACAATAAAAATAAGACTGAAACTCTTACTCATGATTTTAGTTTAGGCCACCATTGGATTAAAAAGTTGGGAAAATGCTTTAAAGTGCATCCCAGAGCATCTGTAACCCTACAGCTTCTTGGACCCTGTCTTTTCTGCGTTATTTCCTAAATGATTACTACTGTGCTGTGTTGGTTAGGAAAGGTGTGTTGAAAGGATGCTAGGAAAACTAAAGCTGAACAGAAACACTGAATTTCTATCTTTGATCATAATTTTGTTTATGCCATCATTGGATGAAATGTTGTGTAAAAAGAAAAAAATTAACAATGCACTCCTGAGCATATAGAAAGTTATAGTGTTTTGAAAAAGTTGAAGAATAAGGCAAAATGTGAGACAAGAAAGAAAAAAAAGTAATGTGCATTGTATGTTTCCCAACATGGGGGGTTAACAGAGAGGAGGACTGGAGGGTATGTGTGTGTGGGGGGTCTGAAAACAGTAGGCCAAGGGTGCCATTTCACCCAAGTCCAGGCAGTTACATAGAGTTGTTGTAATGTACCATTGTTGCAACTAAATGCCAGTAAATGTGAATGTCCCTTTGTGAAATTGGCCGACATACTGCGGTACATAGGCCTGTTGTAATGTAAGAGTATTGTAGCTACAGGTCAGACTTTGTGTACTACCCCTAAAAGCTTGCAGCATGAACTAAAAGGTTGCTTATGAGGAGTGGCAGCTGTTACATAGGCAGGGACTAAAGGTGAAGGTGTCTCAATTTACATAAAAAATAAATATACCTCAAGCCTGGTCAAACAGGATGATGTATGGCCGGGGGCTTTCTGTGGCCTTGATCCAAGTCTTAGTGACTTTACAGATGTCAACATCTTCCACGGTGAGGAATGCTTCTAGGGAGTGCAGTTTTCTGTTGAGGCTCATAGCATTATGCAGCATAACCTTGAGTGTGTCTTGAGTGGATTTCTTTACATTGGGAATTATTTTGTTTTGACATTGCCTGGTTAAACAGGATGACTCGCTAGAGCTATTCCAGGTACAATTAAATATAGGTAAAACACCCTACCACATAATTGCTAGCTACAGGATAGCTGAAAACTCACATGGCCAATTCTTCCATAGATTTGACAACATACACGAGCAGAAATGTGATTGCCTTGAGTTTCCCGCACTTTGTTAATTCAAATGCTCTGAAACAGCTAGTCTGCACCCCTACGAGGGGCTTGAATGTCCTGGACCTGGTACTCACCAACACGGGGGGGGGGGTCACTGTACTACATGCTGTGTGTTGCCCTCCCTGATGAGGACAGACCATAAATCTGTCTTGTTTGAAGTAAACATCAGACTGGACACCATCACAGGAGAAAACAAACCGAAAAAGTTCTCCAAAGTGAACTTTAGCCTACTAAATGAGGGCATAAAATGTTTCAAACCATCTGCTAACACAGCCAACAATGACTCCTATGCAGAGGAGTACACAAATGCCCTGTATAGACATTTAAACAGCAGGCCACCCTGGTAGACCACAAGTATAAATAGGTTGTATAACAAAAGTAAGAAACTGTTATCCAATAACAAGAGGGAACGTACTCACTAGAGGAAGAGTACCCTCCACAGCTTGAACAAGCAAATCAGATATCTTGTAAAGTCCTCTAAAGCCAGTTATGAGCTAACAGCATGTCTAGCTAAAGACAATCATAGGCTTTCTTTAGCTATGTCTGAAATCTTAAAGGGAGTGCCCACCTATATGCCAAACTGACTGTGGACAGTACTACTCACACTGAACCTGAAGAAATTGCCAACCTGCTGGTGGACAGATTTGGCACAGATTTCACCCCCCTCCCATTCCCCACCAGACACATTCCAAAGCATCCCTGTCACCAGTCTACTGCCTAGCATCTTCAAAGAGCAGGTAATATCTGCCCTCTCCAAGGCAAAAACACAGCCTCCATGGGCCCAGATAACATCCCAGGCTGATTACTCAGCAATCTAAAACAGGACATAGTGGAACCATGTGGTATTCTCTTCAACCATAGGCTGACCACTGGCTTTGTTCCAACAGAGTGAGAACAGCAAGAGTAATCCACCCTGGGAACTATAGACCCATTAGCCTAACCACCCTTATCTGCAAGGCCATGGAAAGAATCATTATGTACCTTATGAACAAAGACATAGGTGACCTCCACAGTCTTGATCCGACCAAGTTTGGCTTCATTATGGGTAGGTTTTGCTTATTAAACCTGGTGGACTTCTTTGAGAATGTCACCAGAGCCTCAAGTGAGGGCAAAGCAGTACATACCACCTATTTTGACTTAGCCAAAGCCTTTGACACAATTCCCCACTCAGGTATCATTGAGAAACTCTCCCAGATGGGGGTTAAACCATATATCATTAGATGGGTAACAAACTGGCTCACTGACAGAACACATGCTGTACAAGTTGGGGATTCCACCTCCATCAGTAGACCAGTTACCAGTGGTGTACCACAGGGATCTGTACTTGGCCCTCTACTTCTCAGATTTCCAGGTGAAAGTAAATGGCCTGTGTCTTACCAAGTTTGCAGATGACTGCAAACTAGGTGCTATCATTGAGTCCCCTAATGATGTTAACACATTATAAAATGGGCTAACACAGACTGATTGCTGACAGAATCATGGTATAAAACTAAATGCAAAAAACGTGCTTCATTATCCCCTTTGGCAAAGAAGTGACTCCATAAGCTCAAATACAATGGTGAGAGACTTGGAGACACAGGTTGACAACCATTTAAACATTGATCACCATGTCTCCACAGTGGCAAAGAAAACCTTCTACATTGTGCATCTCTTAAATAAGGACATCACATCCAAGACTAAGGATGTTATAACTCTTCTATACACGACCCTCATTAGACCACTAATTGAGTACAATGCTTCCTTTTGCATGTATCTCACCACACACCTGCAACAATTGGAGGGACCACAGAGGTTTCTCACCAAGAAAACTGAGGGTCTCCAAAATATGACCTACACAGAAAGACTGAAGGCCCTCTGTCTGTACTCTGTATGGTGCAGGCTGCTGAGATGTGACCTACACAGTCATCTCTGACTCTGCCCTAATGGAAATGCTGCATATCCACAATTCAAATGGATCAAGAGTCACTTAGTCTGGTATTAGGTTCATAGGTTCAGAGGTTCATACTAGACTATCTGTCCTAGGGCATTTATAAGCCTAGCCAGAGTGTGTTTGGCTTTCGCCACCCATTTTAAATGAATTTTGCTAGGCCCTTTTTCGAGGTTAGTATACTGTGCCTCTGTCTAACAGTGACACAGAAGTGATACCCGTGGTAAACCTACGATCTCCCATCCACTCATCAAGATTCCTCTTGAAGAGAGTCAATGAGGGACTCTGCCTAACCTGGACTGGGATTTTATTCCAGAGTGAAGGGAGCCTTTGGGTTATGAATCTGTCCCTCCAGCATGTCCTATTCATTTCAGTGCTGAGGTTCAAGTCTCTCGAGCACGTAGCTCGATGGGATTTGGATTTTCTGAGGTGCAGCATGTCCATTAATTTCGGGTTGGGCATGGCTTTATACGTCAGGCACAGATCGCCTCTGAGCAGGTGGTATGCCACTGAGTAGAGCTGGAGTTTCTTTAACTGGGCAGCATATGGCATCTGTTTGAGCCCTTTGATCCTCTTGGTGAGGTACTTTTGGGGTCTTTCCAGTTGCTGCAGGTGTCTGGTAAGGTACATCCCAAAAGGGGCATTGTACTCAATTATGGGCCTGATGAGGGATGAGTAAAGAGGCACGATGACCTCCCCTGATCTAGATGTGAATCCCTTCATGATTAGATGGGCTATATAAAATGTTTTTCTAGCCACTTTGGCCATGTGGTTGTCAAATGAGAGATTGCTATCAACTTGAGTCCCCAGGTCCCTAATTACTTCTTCCATACTTAATGGATTACCACCTATGTGGTAATTTGTGGGCACTTTGTTTTTGCCAAAGGGGATGACTATACACTTTTTGGCATTTAGCTTGAGGCCATGGCTGTGGCACCAGTTGTCTGTTTCTATGAGGCCCTTTTGTAGGATGCTTGTGTCAGCTGGAGAGTCTATTATGGCGCCCAGTTTGCAGTCATCTGCGAACTTGGTCAGCCACAGTCCTTCCGTGTTAGCCTGTACCTCCAAGAAATATATACTGAACAAGAGAGGTCCTAGGACTGAGCCTTGTGGGACGCCACTTGTAACTGGTTTGGAGTCTGACATGGCTCCAGCAATTCTAACCATGTGGGTTCTGTCCTTGAGCCAGTTTGCAACCCATCTAGTGACATAGGGGTTTATATTTAAGCTGGTGAGCTTATCTATAATGCCCGAGTGGGGTATTGTATCAAAGGCTTTTGCAAGGTCCAGGTAGGCTGTGTGGACCACCTTCACCTCCAATGGCCTTGGTGACTGTTTCAAAGAAATTGACCAGGTTTAAGAGGCAGGATCTGCCCTTAACAAAGCCGAACTGGGTAGGATCCAGTGTCTGTTGGTCCCCAATATCTTTATTTATGAGGTCCATGATGATCCTTTCCATAGCTTTGCAGACCAAGCTAGTCAAGCTTATGGGGCGATAGTTTCCAGGATCCATTGAGGCACCACCTTTGTGGAGAGGGACCACTGTTGCTGTACGTCACTCTTTGGGTACATATCCTGTAGTAAGGCTGAGATTGAACAGTAGTTTTATGTTTGGGTTTAGTTCTTCTTGGAGTTCATGTAGGACGCAGCCCGGGACACTATCTGGTCCCATTGATGCTGTGTTTTTTGCTTTGGAGAGGCGGCTCTTACCTGAGCATCTGAGATGTCAGGGGCAGCACTCTGCTGGGATAGATATTTGCCCTTTTGGTGGGGAAGGGGAGAAGTTTGCTGAACCTGTCAGCTAGGATGTTGGCAATGTCTGTGGGTTTGGTGTATTTTTGTCATTTTGGACTAATTATGAGCATATCTGGGAATTCCCACCCAGGTTCCTAACATAACTAAAGAAAGCCTTGTGATTATCCTTAGTGTCCTGTGCAATTTTTCTCTCGAAGCTGGCTTTAGACGATTTTATGAGTGCCCATAGTTTTTTGCTAATACTGATCAGAGATGCCTTCCCTTTTTGGGATTTTGCTCTATCATGTAGTAGCTTCCTCCTTCTATTGTATAGTTTGTGTATGGCTGGGGTCCACCAGACAGGACGCCTAACTTTGGAGGATTGGGTCTTGGTTTTATTTGGGATTGCATGATACATGCATTCCTGAAGGTGTTCATAGAATGCATTTATAAAGGATTCTGCGGTCTGGGCCGTATTTTCCACTGGCCCGGGGGCTTTGAAGGATTCCACCTCAGTTTTGAGGAGTGTGAAATTTGCTTTAGAGAAGTTTTTCACTGTGGTTTTCTGGGCAGGGGCTGGGGTGGGGATGTGAATATCTAGTGAGATTAGTTTATGGTCTGATCTTACCAATGAGGGATACACTTCTGGTCTGGAGCATAGAGTCCCCATATTGGTGATGATCAGGTCCAGTATGTTTTCCCCTCTTGTGGGAGTGGCAACAAGTTGTTCCATAGCATTTGAGTATATAAATTCTAAGAACCTTTGGGCTAGGGTGCTGGAGCTAGAGTAATGCTCCCAGTCTATGTTAGGGTAGTTGAAGTCGCCCAATATAATGGTGTTTGGAGAGACCTTCATATTTTCCAGTGTTCTCAGGAAGGCCGAGTGGGGTTCCTGGGTTTGGGAGGGTGGTCTGTAGCAGGCTATAAACTGGAAGGCAGTTTTACCCACTGTTAGCTGCACGTGAATAGTCTCTGATGCTTCGTGCTGTGCCACCAACCTGGAGGTGTGGGCATCTTTGACGAATATTGATACTCCCCCTCCTTTTGTGGTTCGGTCCAAGTTTTGGGGCCGAAAAACATGGTATGAGGTATAACCTGGTAATGCTGGGGTGCTCTCGGGAGCCTTGAACCAGGTTTCTGTTACTGCACAGATATCAATGTTCTCCATGCTAAGGAGAGTTTTGAGTGCATGCATCTTGAGGTTTAGACTTCTGGCATTGAGTAGCATTACTCCCTTGTGATACCTATGGAGGTGGGTTTGTCTTTTGAGCCTTGCCTAAAAAAGTCACTATGGGGGTGGCAAGAGCCTTTGCCAATATCCAAAAGCCCAGGAGTGACAGGTGCAAGCCATCCCTAGCGAAGCTAACCATGGCCAACTAGGGAACAAGAGTTTTACATGGTTAGGCTTGTTAAGTTCCTAGGGCCATTAGCCTGGTAACCTCCGCGGAACCTAAATAAAAAAATATTAATTAGTCATGCTGAAAGATAATAGTGTGGGTGAAGTGTTGATATACTACAGTGTAAAAAGTCAAGGGTGTAGCTACCAAATTAACAAAGGTGGGAAAATTTCATGCACAGAAACATTTGTGCCTCAGTAGAAAGAGAAAAATTATCACTAACCCAAATTCTTGACTAAGGAAAATAATTTTAAACAGCTAACACATTTTGCCTGGATTCAAGGTAAAATACACATCTTCTTACTGTAGACAATGGCGAATAGGAAGATAGTTTAAATGTCTGTTACAAGTTCTTTGAAGCAGAAGCAAGAGTGGTCAGTTAGCAGCTGGTCAGTTAACAGTTCCAGGATTACAATGACAGTTTTGATACCTTGGGAAGAATGTGGGAGAGAGTCTGTCAGCACTTGGACTAAAAACTGGAATCCTTATGTCTAGCATGAGTTCTGCAAAGGGGACTTTATGAGAATTTTGGAAAAAACTCCAAGATCACATTACAATGGCAGATCCTTTGAGATATAACCATAATCACTTACTGAAGCATTAAAACGGAGACCAAAAATAATAGTGAAATAACTCAGATAGTGCTAATAATAATTAACTTATTTATTCATGCATACATTTTTTGACTGGGTTAGTCCCACTAGGTCAGTGGCCTCATTTCAGGGGAAACCCAAGGTGGTATTCATACTGACTAAGGGAAATTTGGTATGGCCACTGTGGACTTTCTACTCTTTTTGAGAAGTGCCACAGAATCTTGTACATCCACATGACCTACCACTAACTCAGGCCTCATTTTAACATCTCATCCAATGGACAGCACATCCAGGAGTGCAGCACCCCCTTATTCCTCCCTCCAGAGTCAGTTTTGCAAAGTCATTTTGAGTTCCTAGTGTGCTAATAGACCCCACAGCCTTCTGCACTCATGGAGAGGGTGTTACCTGTTGAGCTACTGACACTCCAAGCAAATATATGCTAGTTTTCCACCTCATCCAAGGAAAATAGCACTGAAAAACAAAACTCTACCAAGCTAATGTATTATCATGAATGGTCACAATAACCCATTCCAGGATTCATTTTATGAATGTGCAGGGATTCTAAATGATACAGTTACGATATTCTGAATGTTGTTATAACTGTCTATGAACAAATCTCAGTAGAAGACTTTAAGAATTTGTAGTTTTAATGAATAAAGATAAGTTTAACTACATATCCTTAAACTCTTAAGCTGAGACGTCTTCATATTCAGACATTTCCATTTGTTTTGACATTATCATAACATCCATAGCACCAGCAAGTAAAAAAAAAGAAATGGGCAAAATGTGGGACATTTACTAACAACACGGAAGGGAGCTCACAGCCCTCTTAGAATATTTTATATTTGTATTACCACATACCTAGTTCTTAAAACACTAGAGACACTCAGGAGAAACATTTTAAGTTGAAAAAGTTTAAAGCCCCAGATGGGCAAGCCAAGCACCCCCCCCCAAAAAAAAAACTCAATCCAATCAGCATCAAGCAATCAAATAGTACAGGTAAGAGCAAGCTGGCAGCATCATAAATACCATCCACAACGTCAACAAGTATAATAATTAAAAAACTACAGTTATAGGCAACCTTCCATCTTCAAAATGTGTAGTACTACACTATCTTGTAGAACAGGTGGGTAAATTGTGACACATTTACCCGTATCTATGAAGAAAGCTCAAACAATAGATAAACTGTGGACCTGTACTTTAAAAAATGTAAAGTTCTTTGATAGCCCAGACCCAGTATCTCTTCACATGCCAATGTAAAGTTCTCCTTTTACACAGTTTAAAAACTACTCAAAAAGTTATGTATCAGTTGCAACATATTTTTTGTTTTGTTTCGGTTTTTACCACACAACCTGTTCTTCAAACATTAAGTTGAAAAAGTCCAGAACCCCTTAACACACACACAAAACAAATGTATTCTCATATTCTCTTGTAGCATATCTAATCACAAATTCTCGGTGACAAATAGCTGCAGCCTTTCCAATTATTATTACTTCACTCTACTTATAACATTACTAATACTTTGATCTTTGATCCGCAGAGACATGCACATGCATGTACACATACACATACATGCACACAAACACACACACACACACACACACACACACACACACACACACACACACACGCACACACACACACCCACACACATGCTCACACACACACCCATCAGTTAAAAACACTTGTTTGACTGTACCCATTGAATATTTGCTTGAGATCAAATATGTTATTTGTAATAATTCACTCTAGTTTTACGTAAATTGCTGGACTCCTCCCCTTCCTCTTCCTTTCGAACTTTACTCTGTATGCTTAGTTTCTGGTGTCACAACAAGGGGATCTGATATCTGTTAGCCTGCAGAGACATGATTGACAAACCCCAATGCTTTGCCAGAGGTAGTTTACACTTGTCACCACTTGGCCTCTGGATACTGGCAAAAACTGTATCTATCCCCATAGTGCCTTTATAAGAGACTGCCAAGTTGTTAAGTCCTCCAACTTAACAAAAAAATCACTTACAGTTTCCTAAAGGTACTGCTGCTCACTGCTAGGAGTTTAGAAAACTGCACTCTTTGGAATTACTACTTTTGTTGGAGGATGCAGACATGTGTAGTCATGCAAACATGGTTCAGAACCATGGAAAGCACCCTGTGTATCAAAGGCTGCAATGCCTTTCTGTCTTTCATACATTTCGATCCCCCTCAGCTAAGGATAAAACAAAGGGAGGAGGTGTCTCAGTGCTCATAAAGGACAAGTACACTGCTAGACTGGTGCAATAACATGTCTCACCTGAGCTGATCCATGCCCAACTAACCAAAGGTTTGACCCCGTATCATATCCTTGATAACTACAAATCCCCTAACATGAGTCCGGAAAATCACACCTTCTAACTAAACCTACTGGAATATCTTAGTACTCATCCTAACACCATACTTATGGGTGACTTCAACTATCCCTCCATAAACTGGGAGATTTATACATAATTCACTTGCTCAGAGGTCTGGAGTTTGTCAGTGCAAACACCCTGGAGCAACTAGTTAGCTCCTCCATTAGAGGTACAAATATCCTAGGCATGGTACTCATAAATATAGAGGGATGCTGCTCCCTCCATGCATTAACTCCTCCTTGGTAAGATCTGACTACAAAATGATCTTCTTTAGTATTAAAACTAACTTAGAACCTCCATCAAACCCCAAACCTATTAAGAACTTTGCTAAGGCCAATTACCTCAAACTAAGTGGCAGTTTATTAAACTTCCAAGCCCCTCCAAATCCAGAAGAGCTCTACACAAAAGCACTGTGCAACCACATTGATAGCTGCATAGACAAGGCAGTACCTGACTAAGTCAAACCTATGGTCACTGGCAAAAATAGACCAACCTAGTGGACTCTTAGCATAAATAAGTTGTTCAACAAAAGGATAAAAAATCCTCTCCAAAGCCAGGAAGGAACAGACAAAACAGTGCAAATAGATATTCACCAGTCTAAAATAAAATTGCAGAGCTTGTCAAATCTGCAAAAGCAAACTATGAGACAAAGATAGCCTTCCAGGTGAAAGATAACCATAAGTCTTGTTTTAATTGTGTTCGTAACCTCAAGGGAAATACTCAACAATGTGCATGTTAATCATGAAGGACAACACTTGCAACCATCCTGAAACTATACCAAACTGGCTGGCCGACAACTTCAGATCAAATCAAACTTCTCCCCCGCATCATCTCCTACCACACCTAAAGAAATACCCGCAACCATCCCCCTACTGGTCATTATAAGGGAACAGGTCCTTACTGTGCTTGTTAAAGCCAGAAACACAGCCTCCTTTGGTCCTGACAACATTCAGCATTCCAGGATACTTCTTAAATAGCTTAAAACGTAATCTTATCAGGACCACTAGAAACCCTCTTTAACTACAGCCTCAGGATGGGCTTTATTCCAGAGGAATGGAGGACTGCAACAGTCATTCCTTTGCACAAATGAGTCCCATCAACAACCCATGGGAACTACAAACCCATAAGCTTAATGAGTCTTATCTCCAAGGCCATGGAGAGAGCTATCATGGACCTGATTATTAATGAAATAGAAACTTTCCAAACCCTGGACCAGACCCAATTTGGCTTTGACAAAGCTAGATCTTGCCTGCTCAATCAGGTGGACTTCTTTGAGAAAAATCACCAGGGCCATAGATGGTGGTAAAATAGTACACACCACTTGTCTAGACTTGGCCAAAGCTTTTGACACAATTCCCCACTTGGGGATCATAGATAAACCTACTGAGTTAGGCATAGACCCCAACATCATCAGATGGATAGCAAACAGGCTCACTGACAGGACACATGTTGTCCGGATAGTGAATCCACTTCCACTAAGAAGCCTGTTACTAGCTGTGTCACACAGCTATCAGTGCTGGGACCCCCTCCTGTTTAGTATATACTTCTCTGAAGTGAAGGCCAATGTTGGGGACCTTTGGCTCACCAAGTTCACTGATGACTGCATCCTGGGAGCAGTCATTGAATCCCCAAATGATGTTGACATCCTACAAACAGGCCTAAAAATGACAAACAAGTGGTGCCAAAACCATGGTCTGAGACTAAATTCTAAAAAATATGCAATCATACCCTTCGGTAAGTCAGATATCCTTACAAATAGTAATATTGATAGCACACCGCTAATAGTAGCCCAGTGGTGAGGGACAGATATTAACCTAAATTTTGACCACTAGGTAGCTATGGTGGTGAAGAAATCCATGTGTGTTGCTAAGTTATAAGTAAAGGCATGGCATTAAGATCAGAGAAGTTCATACTACCATTGTATTTGGCCATTATCAGACCCTTGATTGAGCACAGTGCTCCCTTCTGCATGTACCTACCACGCACTTGCTCCTGTTGGAGTAGCCCCAGAGATTTCTCACCAAAAAAATACAAAGCGTACAATACATGTCTTATGCAGACTGACTAAAGGCCCTATCCCTTTACTTTGTCTCATATCATTTATCAAGACGGGGACTTATGCCTAACCTACAAGGCATTCTCTGATCCACCCCTAATAAAAATCTTACATATTTGCAAGAAACATTATACAAGGTTTACGTGTTCCATAGACCTGAACCTTAGTTGTGACTCTAACAGAAATTGCTGGAGAGACAGATTCACATCACAAAGGCTACCTCTTCTACAGAATAAACTTCCCATCTTTGTAAAACAAAGCATGTCCCTCAGTCTCTTTAAAAAGAATTTAGATAAATGAATGGGGAACTGTTTATTCACTCCTGGGGTACTGATTATGTCCATTATGGACAGCGGCAGTCTTTAAAATGGCTCAGGGCTCCAACACCCAAGAGCCCACTACCCTGATACTACCCCATCCCATATCTGGGGAATTAAGATATAATATTGTCATATCCTGAGTATTATAGGCTAGGCTTGTAAAGGCTCTTGTGCCATTAGCCTAGTAAGAAACGCTCCTGTTGTCCTTGGAGTGCCTAGCATTACAGTGTTGGATTTTAGTTGGTTATTTTTACACTGGTTCTTCGGGTAATACTTCAGTTTTTCTATTGTAATATCCTGAGTATTACCAGCTAGACTTGTAAAAACTCTTGTGCCATTAGCCTAGTAATCACTTCTGAACATACGTCTTAATGATCTCATGCTTGATTGTCTTACATGTTTACATGCACAGAGAAAATTAAAATCAAAATAGATCTGATTGCACCCCCTAACACTGTACCCAGAGCAGCTGCCCCCTTCAGCTCCACCCTTGCTACACTTCTGCTTCTGGACTTTGTTGCATACTTGGGGGCTATAAAGATGTCCTCTCATTGTTCTGTTGTATATTGCCTTTCCATTTTATGTTCCCAATCTTTTCTAACCTCGTCTGATTGATTCATATAGTTATCATGCAATATTTTATATACCCTACTAATTTTCCCTTTTTTTGAATAGCAACTTCTGTTCTAGACTCAACTAAAAACTGTTCTATGGCTGGCATTTCATTTAGCACTCCATATACCTTTCTCTTTGCCTGTAGTCTTTTATCAATCCCTAATAGGGAAGACAGTTTCTAACCTGCTTATCAATCCCTAATAGGGAAGACACTGTCTAACCTGCAGTCTGTACTTCTGCTTGGCCTTATCCCACACTGTCATCTTTCCCTCTCTAGTTATTTACCCCCAGTACTTTGGTTCCCTTGTGATTTTCTCCAGTAAATTCCAGCCCCCTCTTGTCTATTTTTATACCACTGCTTGCTGTCATTCCTGCTGATAAAATTTACTTTCTCCATTCACAAGTTGGCTTAGTTCTTAGAATATTTTGCTACTTCATGAATATAATATTCTGTATGGTTGTTATGATTTTCCTTGCATCCAAAATCCTATTATTTCCTTATTTCTCAACCCCCCCCCATTTCATCATCATCCCCTTCCACTTTGATTAATAACCTTCTTCTTGTGTAGTGTGTATGAGCCTTCACTGTGTACATCTGAAGTAACCCTTCAAATCAAGTAAACCTAAACTACCTTGTTCTGTGGGGAAATGTTTATCCCACTTAACTTGTCCCTTTCCTACCACCAAAAAACTCTTTCAACCATTAATTTTGGTCCACAGTTTCTCATCTTCATAAAAATATGCTTGGTCTGTATATAAAACTAAATGGACTAGAAACATTTTCACAGTTTGTATCTTAATCTGTCAACAGATTCCAGTTTCTCAGTTTTTGTATTATCTTTTGTATAATTTCAACACACATATCCTTAATAGAATCCTTTTTAATTCATTTACTTATTTAACATTTGTTAACGGGGAAAGTCTAACTTGGAACAAAGCCAATTTTCATCAGCGACCTGGGGAGATACATTCCAGACACATCTTTGAAACGTGGGAGGAAACCAGGGCACCCAGATGAAACCCACACAAACGCAGGGAGGACATGCAGATTCCACTCAGAAGGCACTCCAGATGAGAATTGTACCAGAGAATCTCTTGATGTGAGGTGAAAACACTACTGCTGCACCACTGTGCCATCCAAATTCATGCACCCAAATACTTCATCTTATCATGGATTGCTGAACCAATTCATGTGTGAGCATATAGTTTACTGCTATAGCTTTAGTTTATCTTCATTTGTTTTATATCCTGAAAAGACTTGAAAATGTCTCTGAATGCTCCACTACACTGAAATGTCATTTTTCTGGATTTGTCAACTACAAAATAACATGATCTGAGAATAAAGCTAACTTTTCTAGATTAACGTCCCATGTGTCAGAGTCCCATGCCTTTGAAATAGCATTCACTCTCAGTTAAACTCAGCCCATCAACCCATATCTTCTAGAATGAACTGGATGATGATGTGGGCACCCCTACATTCCAGCAGGGGTCCTGGGATGGCAGTAGTCCTTGAGCTTGCTCACCAAACAATTGAACTTAAGACTGTTAAGTCTCACAGCCCCTCTGTGCCAATCTTTGAACCAGAAGTGTAATTGATTTCCCCTTCTGGTTTTTGACATTTTGCTGTGCAGGTGGTGACAAATAGTTATGCAGATGTTTGAAATCATATGTTAGTAGATAAGCTCAGTACTGTCACACATCTTCCTCTCACACTCTTGACTAAGTTCATGCGTGATAAGTTCATGAGTGGTTTCATTCAGGCATGTGGCTTTTGTTGCATTCTACACTCAGTTTAGGAAATCTCCCAGAGCTAGTTAGATAGAGCTATCTTGTTGAGAATATCTCTCCCCTTCTAATTCTCTTGATTATAGCAGGGTCTTCTGGGTATGTACATTAATACCAAGGGAGGATGACTAACTAAGTTTATTGATAATTGCATACTTAGGTTGTCATTAGATCCCATTCTGATACTCAGTTCTCCACCAGGGCCTAAATCAAACAAAGGCTTGGTGTGTTAATCATGGGCTTGTCCTCAGTACTAAAAAAAGCAGTGTATTTTTCTTTATTAAAGCCACCATCATCATCATTATCATGGACCATATACATAATCTTATATTTGAGCCAGTCCTCAGAGGCTTGAGTACCTGTGTTAATAACAAACTCTTCTTTGGCCACCATATCTTTGTCATGGTTAGGAAATCCTTTTATCTTGCACAGCTTATGCTTTGTGATATCACTTCAAGATCCCGAGAAGATTTAGTCACACTTTTTTCTTCTATTATTAGGCTTATTGTTGAATGTAAAGCCTTCTCTGGCATGAACTTTATTAAGCACCTAAACCATCTTGAAATACCTCAACTTTTCCTCGCCAAAGGGTCATCAGGCATTGATACAATTAGCTGCTCACATAGAGTAAAAACTCTGTTCTTCTACTCACTCTTGTTTATGCTCCTAAAGGAGTGATCTCTGTTTAGATTCCTAAGCTATGAGTGACCCCACAGTCTTTGAACTACTCCACTAAATGGAACCAGTAGTAAAGAAAACGCCCACACTAGACGCCAAATCTTTAATACCATATTAACAGTACCAACTGGTATGACAGGTACCTATCCCAAAGTATGCCTTGTTTCTGGAATAGAATACCCTTACATATCAAGCAGAGTACTTCCTTGGCAACCGTTAAAATGAGTCTGGATGATTGAGTAAGTATTCAGAAACTTGCACTTGGGATATGTTGGGATAATATGCATAATAAAGGACACTGTTAATCTCCCACCAGCACTGAGGGTTATGGCTGAGTCCTCAATATATTCCTTAGTTGTCAAGTTTAGTAAGAATCTATGGTGGCTCCTGTACTTAAGCATTGATCTATTTTTAGCTTTCCTTCTGTGGATCCCCACCCTTGGAGATGTCCACTGACTTATGTATACCTCTTCAGAATGGCCATCTGAACTCTGTCCCTGCAAAAAAAAGGTGTATCATAGATTATCGTGTACAGAAAGATAAGGAGCTCTGAAGGTAGTTATGGACCATTCTTCCCTTAATGTTTGTTGTTAGGGATGCCATATCTACTACTGGGAAGCATCCCAGATCAAGTGTGCACATATTACAGAAGGAATAGTATTTGGATTATTCACCACACTCCAGGGCTTCCATTCAAAGCAGGTGTTCCAGGGCAGATTCATGTACCATTTCTTCTGCTCAGCAAATGTCCCTCTTTCACCACACAGGAAGTCAAAACTTTGGTCAGGTTTACAATCTACAGATGATCCCAAAACTACTTGCCCCATATATTTTGTGTCCAGACTTGTATAGCAGAACAAGCTACAGGAAAGGTGCCTGTGATTCCTGACTTGAAGAAAAAATCTGTAGGTAGGATTCTTAACAGTGCATCTTTGCCAAGGTTTTAAATTAGCCACTTCAGTAAGCCAGGTGTTTTTTACAAATCTGTGATCTGTGCTGCCTACCGCCATGAAGAAGCATGGTTCTAACCCTCCTTATTCCAAGATGGACTGTGCCAGTCTGTTCTAGTTGTCCGTTTCTGAGAAAAGGTCTCTTTTATTGAGCCATTATAGGAGGCTGCTGAAATTCCAGAAGTGGGCTGATACCCATTTCATTGTTGAGGGTATTCCATGCTCCTTTCTTCTTCTTGGTCTTCACCATTTAAGAAAATAAAAAAGATGGCCAATTGCTAACCAGAATGTTCTGAATGACGGTGGACATACAGGTCTTTTGACTTGTCATTGTATTGCAACAGTACATCCATATGCAGACATGGATGAGAACATGTCCTTTCTCAAAACAAGAAGAAGCTGGAGACTTTGACAGAGTATAGTAGCTAAAAGGAAGTGACAAAGAGCAGAAAACAGCCCCAGACTGACACTCACATTAGTTGACGAACGTTTTGAACATCAAGAAGATCCTTTTTCAAGTTTAAAAATAAAAGTGTTACACAATCACTTAAATACATAATGAAAAGAGCCAAGGCTAGAAATAATGATATTACAAGGTCATTTGCATATGCAATTAAAATATCACTTAACTGCGTTTCAGTAAGTGTTCTTGTTTTCAAAACTGGCAAAGTACTAAACATTTCTTTCACTGGTGGAGAAATATAATTGTTCTGCCATTTGGCTTTATGATGTATCAGTTAATACTCTTGTAACCGCCTTGTAATTTTCGAGTTATTTATTTACTTATGATTTGATTACCAGGTAAGTGAAGGGCCCTACTGACCCTTTTCAGTCATGGCCCGGGTACAAAAGTACAGTAGTTACACAAAATGAGTAGGCTTAAAATATCATAACAATGCTATATAAAATTGCAAATGAAACTGTGTCATAATCAGTATACAGATGCAGTGTATACTGCGGTGGTGGTGCTGCGGTAGCTTTGTCACCTCACAGTAAGACGTTGTCCTGTTTGATTCTCAGTTAGAGCATCTTCTGTGTGGAGACATGCATGAATGGGCGTACCTTCATTGAAGGTTGTGCGTCAGGGCCGGCAACTCGGCACGTAAAAATCTACTGCCAATGATTAGCGGACCGGAGTTCCACTGTGGTGACCCCTAACCGGGAAAAGCCGAAAGACACAACAACAACGTAGAGAATTTTCCATTCAAGCAAGTTTTAAAAATATTTACAGTATGTACGTAAAAGAGCCATTCCTGCAAATATAGTTGTAAATTTTATTCTAGAGTACACAGTTTAGGCTATTGAAGTGGTAATTACAGTGGTAATAGCCATACATTTGAACCAGTGATGTGTACCTTTGTAAAATTGTTTAAGAAATGCACAACTTATGCAAAGTGCATACTGGTTAAATGTTGTACATAAGTTACAGTTTAGAGACCTTATTTTGGCTTTGATTCCTTTTCACTGTAAATTAGCTGTAGGCATCTGCTTTTGAACATTTCCTGGTAGGCACTATTCCTCTTAAGGCACTTGAGAGCTGGCTGTCCACTGTAGATACTTACTTGGCTGTACACTGGAAATGTGGGGGAAATAATTGAATGTTAACATTTTTAGTTCTTTATTCTTAGCCATGAAAATGATAAATGTACTTCTGTTTCATGAATAGTGACTTGTTTCTTTTTTGTATCTAGGTGTTGTCTCATAACTTGTGTACTGTATTAAAAATCCCTCATGACCCAGTGGCCCTTGAGGAGCATTTCCGAGATGATGACGAAGGACCTGTTTCCAATCAGGGATATATGCCCTACTTGAACAAGTTCATTTTAGATAAGGTATGCATTTCAAATTCATGTTATAGTACTAATGACTTAGAAGTCATATTGCTGGTTATTTTAGATATGGTGAGTCATACTAGATTCAGGTCTTGGGACTGCTGGAAGCATAGAAGCTTGAAAACAAAGCAATTGGATTACATTTTGCATCCAGGGAAGTACAGTTGAACTGCATTTAAAATACTGCAGCTACCTTACCATTTAGATCAGTTTTGTTTGATTCCTGGTCTGTTTATTGTGTATCTGAAGTTAAAACTATAAGTTGAAGGCATTTTTACAGTTACAGTGCTTTATACTATAGTATTTGCAAGTGGTTTCTGTGCTCTACCCAGGTGTTTAAAACATTTCTGAGTGGGCTGTCATTTTATTGCATTTGTTCTATCTTGCTTCTGAATCTGAAGCCACAACTGTAAATTAATTTTGGTTTTAGAGTCTCCATTGTCATTTTTCTGAGCTCTTAAGCAGGTTATTAGCCTTGCTCATCTAATTCTGTGTTGCAGCAACTTTTCAAATTTAAAACAAAAATCCAGCTTTGGCCAGCTGTGTGAGTTGTAATTAGAGCTTGTGGTAATTAATCCCCCTGGTATTTTATATCACAGAAGCAGTCAGCTATCTTAGGCTTGGAAGTTTAGAAACAAAAGTATTTGGACTACATTATGCATACAGGGAAGTGCATTTAAACTACATTAAAAGTATTGTGTTTATGTTATCATTTAAATCTTTGTTGTGTGTTTTCTGTTGCATTTGTTCTGTACCTGAAGTTAAAGCTATTAATTGAAGTCATTTTTATAGTTGCAGTGTTTTACAGTGTAATATTTTCATGTTGTTTCTGTGCTCTGCCTAGGTATTTAAATCATTTCTCATTTTATTGCGCATCTGTCTCCTGAGTTATTGGAGTCTTTCGAGCTCCCTACCCCTGCTGTGTATCTGGCCTTGGAGGCTCCTCCCAGTTTCATCTTCAGTATACCTGGCCTGAGAAGCCCTCCTAGTATTATCTTCTGTGCACTTCTTTCTGGGTACTAATGGTTGAATCTGGGGATTAGACTTAGACTGTTAGTGTACTTTGAAATTGCTTTAAATTGTGTGCTTGTGTGTTCCTCCTTGCTGGCTTGTTTGCCTTTGAATCACCTTGTAATTACTTGCAGCTAGTTGTTAGATTTGGTTTTGGTACCTATTCACTTTTGGCTAACTAAAGTGTGCTTTTACATTTAGAAGACTTGGACTGCAGTTCTAGTGGCAGTAGAAAAGTTGCCTGGTCTGTTTGAGGTGAAAAATAAACAGTGAGGCTTAAACTGAGAATTACATGTTGTAGCTAGTTATTTGATTTGTTTCTGATACCTCTCCACTTTTGGCTAATTAAACTACGTCTTTTTATTAAGATGACTGGGATTGTGATTCTAGTTGGAGTAGAAAGCATACAGGGGGGCTTAAAGTGACAATTACTTGTAGCTAGTTGTTACCTTTTCACTTTTGACTAACTAAAGTGCACTTTTACATTAAGAAACCCTTATCTACAATTCTAGTGGCAGTGAAAAGGTAGCCTGGTCTGTCCAGGTAGGGACACAGGAGGGCTTAAAGTGAGATTGTTTCATTAGCCAGAAGGCTTTTTATGGAGTTAGTTGTTTGGTGTTAATGTGCATTTGAGAGTTGCTTTTGCTGTGCTTTTATATTAAGAAATTCTAGGATCACCCATCTTGTGGCAGAAGGTATTCACCTGGTCTGTCTGTGTTGGGAAGCACTCCAGGGAGCTCAACGTGTAGTCGTTTATTTGTCAGAGGGTACAGGAGTTAGTTTTCAGCTTTTTTCTGTCTGTGAAAAATTAGGCATATTTGTGCGATGCTGTATACCATGCAGTGGCTGTTAGCAGTGCCCTGTATAGTGGCACATGCTTAGTTTGTAAAAATGATTTATTTATTTGACATTTGTTAACCAAGTTGGTCCAACTGAGCTAGAAGCCCATTATCAGTGGAGACCTGGGGAGACAAACTCCAGGAAATTACATACAAATATTCATAGAATATAAGTCACACAAAAAAAGTAAAAATAAAAAGTAAAACATGGAATATGCACAAAGAAGTTAAACAAAAACAAAATACAGTTTTAACAAACAAATACAATTGTAGTAGATAACATAGAAGTCACACTACTACTTAAGTGAAGCTACTTAAAATTGTGAGGAGGAAAGATTCAAAGAAAAGTAGCTGTAAGTTTATTAGACAGGAAGAGAAATTAGTTAAAGGAAGAGAGAAAAGGATGGAGAGATGGGAGGGTTCATATAGGTTCCTGGCAAGGGCAGATCCGTGAGCTTAAGAGAAAAAGTTTTAGTTGCTTGTTGAATTGATATGTATAAAGTTAGTATTTAGGACTTTAACTTATGACACAAATGCTTTTCATGAAACTAAGCTTAGGGCACTTAGAGCATCAAACAGCACTGATACAGATAATAGCACTAACATTTAGCCTTAACCCTAGACACCACTCAGGTAACCCCTGTAAACCAACCATAATAGTCCAACCTTAATGCAGGTCCTGACAATATGGATATGCAATTTCCTAATGTCTCTGTGGCCAGCATGGTAAATATGGCCATTCTGAAATAGTGAAGCAATTGTCTCATGTACTCAGACAACCTTTAATCCCCTAAATAAACTAACACATTGTGCAAGATGTACGTACATAATTTTCCTTGGAGGCAAAAATCTCACTTACCAACAAGGTTATCAGGAACACACACAGTACACCCTTCACATATACCACTTACCACACATACACATAGACCTTCTTATAATGAGGCACTTAAAAGAAAACTTCCCAAACCTCAAAGACCTCCTAAGCCATCAAATGGCAGCACCTCTTTTCATCAATCACTAAAGCACACATCAAAAGCAAAATCTAATATCACATGTGAGTCTACAACAAGTGATCCCCCAATAAAACAGCCCATAAGGCAAACGACACTTTACCTAGTACTCTTGTCTTAGGAGATTCAATTGTATGACACACAGATACCCTTCTCACCAGGATGAACAAGGAGAAGGTTACAGTTAGCTGCCTATCTAGACCTAGGATCTGCAATATCATCCAAGCACTCAAGTGACTGCACCACAGGTACCAATATGATTCTATCATAGCCTGTGTGGATGTAAATGACCTGAGACATACCTCATTGGACTATATAAAACGATAAATTAAGGATATGTCTGAATATGTGCTACAGACATGTATGTGCCTTGCATTGAGCAGCATTCTACTTTCACCAAGGATGATGCCATAGTATGAACAAAAAATGATTACTTTTAATAATTGGATTCATTTCTGATGTCACTGCTGGGGGATCCAATATCTATTGTCATGGGAGGACATTGTTAACAGACCACTTTATTTTGGTAAGGATGGTTTGCACCTGCCCCCCCCCCCCTTAAATATTGGTTAAAGTTTTATCCACCCCCTTAGAGCCATTTTTTAGGCAATGTCAAAATGACAAAACTACCAACATAGCAAAAATATCTCAGAGAGAAGGTGGACATCGGTACTGTGACTGAGACTTGGTTTAAAGCCACAGAAATTACTTCAGCAGTGCAAGGCTACGGTACCTTCCACACATTTAGAATTTATAAACTCAAATGCTATGGAACAACTGGTCACCTCGTCCAAATAAAACCAAGACTCATTCCTCAAAGGCAGGAGACCTGTCTCATTGCCAACATCCGATCCTACCCAATTCGACTTTGTTTAGGGCAGATCTTCCTCTGAACCTGGGCGACTTCTTTGAAAGTTCACCAAGGCATAGATGATGAAAAGAAGGGAGTCACACAGCCTACCTGGACTCACAAAGCCTTGACACAATACACAATACCCCACTGGCAAATAAGCTAACCAGCTTAAATAAATATCAATCCCCATGTCTAGACTGGCTGGTGGCAGACTGCAGGATGATAGAACCATGGTGGTCGGAATTGCAGGTGCCATGTCAGACTCTAAAAAAGTGGCATCCCACAAGGCCATCCCACCTCTTCTCTCTTTGTTCTCTTGTTCAGTATATAGGTACAGGCTAATATGGGGGGACATCTATGTACCAAGTTAGCAAGTGGTTCGCGAACTGACTGCATGTCACATGCTGACCACCAGCTGGCAAAAGCCCACCTCCAGGATCCAATGGGATGGTGGGAGATGGATTAACCAAAAAAAAAAGCTAAATAAAAAAGTGCATAGTCATCCCATCCCAAAACAAAAAGCTCACAACCATTACCACCAGTGGTGGTAATCCATTAAATACGAAAGAGTGGTTTAAGGGATAGGGATCCAGTAGATATAATCTCTCTCTTGACAATCACGTTGCCAAAGTGGTTAGAAAGACCTTTCTATATAGCCCACCTTATCACTAAAGGGTTCATAATCTTCAAGAGAGGAGATTGTGCCCCTCATCCCATCACTCATCAGGCCCATAATTTAATACAATGCCCCATTTGGGATGTACCTTACCTACCCCAGCCCCCAACTGGAAAGACCCCCAAAGTAAGTACCTCACCAAGAGGAGGAAGGGAACAGATGCCCTGCCCTACTATGTTAAGAAACTCAAGCTCTCTCTGTTCAGTTGCGCCTACTCACTCAGAGCCTGTTACTGTAGCCTGTAATGCCCCATCAACCCAGAATTAATGGACATGCTCCACCTCAGCAGGGAATCCTCCCACAAGAATCCAGGACTTAAATAAGCTAAGACAACAGAATCTCAATATTGAGTCCTCAATGACCCTCTTCAAGAGAATCTTTGGAGTGGATGGGGATGATCATAGGTTTACCCTGGGATCTCTTCTCTTCTTGTACCTAGAGGAGAGACAGTAAAAACCCTCAAAAGGGCTATCTTTTCTGACCTACTATACACAATACAGCAGTCAACTAAAAAAAAAGGGTGCGAAAAGCAAAACACACTCTGGCGCTTATAAATATCAACCTATGAACATATGAACATTTAGGCCAGCAGCAGCAGCACATACAGGGGATAAAGAAGGAGATGTATTGACCTGCATTTGCAACAAGTACAACTCCAACTTGGTTAAACAGGATGATGCCCTGGAGTTCATCTATGTCCAAGTCTCCATATATAAGTTCCTTATCATATCATAGGCAGCTACAGATCATCCTGTATGACCCACAAAGCTCATAACTGTTACCAAGACCTACTTTAAGTGCTCACCGTCCAAACACCATATTCATGGAAGACTTTAACATACACTGCCTCTTACTCACAGGTGGTGTTCCCTGGACTTTAGCAAAATGAACACGCTGAACCAGATAGTGCACACTTCAACCAGAGGATCAAACATACTGGACCTATACGTCACCAACATGGCAAAGCACTTCACCCTCCCCTGTGTCACATCCTCATTGAAGAGAATGGCCCACAAAGTGGTCCCTTTGAAATAAAAATCAACCCAAAAAACCCTACTAATCTCCTTTGGAACTATTCTAAAGCAAATTATATTCTATTAAATGATAGTTTGTAAAAATTCAAGGCTCCCCAAAGCCCAAGACCCAGCTGCCTATGCAGAATTATTCACAAAAAAATAGCCCCCCATGCTCAACATAATCACAAGGACTTCATCAATTATATCAAGAACCTTAAAGTAACACTCAGCAGTGTGCAGAACAGGTCATAAGTGGTTCACACTTCACTGACCAGGGTTAGATTGCAAAGCTACTGACTGACAAATTTGGCTCTAGCTTTAGTACCCCACTGCTACCCTCTGTGAAGTCCATTCTAACACATCCCCCCAACTATCAAGAGGGATCAGGTCCTGCCAGTGCTTGTTAAGGCCAAAAGTACTGCTTCATTGAGCCCCAATGTATCCCCGGTTGCCTCCTAAATATCCTAAAACATTACCTAGTCAGGCTATTTGAGACATTCTTCAGAACAGCTTACATGCCAGGTGAATGGAATATCACAATGGTTATTCCTCTTCATAAAGGTGGACCATCAGCTGACCCCAGGAACTGCAGACCCATCAATCTGACAAGTTTACTATGCAAAACCACAGAAAGAATTATTATGGAAAAGATCAGCATGGATACTGGCAACATACAGATACTGAACCCATCCCAGTTTGGCTTTGGTAAGGGAAGGTCTTGCCTACTCAACTTGGTAGACTTCTTTGAGAGGGTCGCCAAGGCTGTAGATGAGGGAAAAATGGTGCATGCTGCCTACTTTGACCTGACCAAGGCATTTGATGCAATGCCTCAGTCAGGTGTTATTGACAGACTATTGGAACTAGGCATAAATCCTTCCATAACTTGTCAGGAGCTGTGATGCCACCTCAACCAGGAGACCATTCAGCAGTGGAGTACCCAGGCTCCTGTTTGGTATGTACTTTTCAAAAGTCTGGGCTAATGTCAAAGGCCTCTGGCTTTCCAAGTTCACAGATGACTGTAAATTTGGAGATATCATAGATTCCTCCTACGACACCGGCATCCTGCAAGAGGGTCTGACACAAATGAGTGGTGCCAAAGCTACGAATTAAAACTCAATGCAAAGTAATGCATTATAGTGCTCTTTTGGAAAATTATCCATTCAAGTTAATTAATCGATCCATAAAATGCTATTAAAAGTTGATACAGCAGTTAGGGATTTGAGGACATATGTAGACAGTAATTTGGCCTTCGACCAGCACGTGGCCAAGATATTAAGAAAATGATTCTATTTTCCTTAGCAAATAAGTAAGGGTATAGCATCTTGGTCCAAAGAAGTTATAGTACCACTCTAACCAGCCCTTATCAGACCCATCATTGAATACACTGCTCCTTTTGGCATGTACCTAACCAGACAATTGTAACAATTGGAATGCTTACAAAGATTCCTCACCAGGAGAATCCAGGGTATGAATACAGTATCCTGCACAGATCACCTTAAGGTCCTGTCTCTCTACTCAGTCTCCTACAGGTTACAGAGAGGTGACTGATACCTATCAGGTAAGGCATCCTCAGGACCAGCTCCGATGGATCTGTTGTACATCCACAAGGCAAACAACACCAAAAACACTAGATCCAAGAACCTGAACTTTGCTTGCAACATAAATAGAACATTCTGGAGACACTAATATGTGTCTCAAAGGTTCCCCACATTATGGAATAAGCTCCCCATTCATATGAAGCAGATTTCATTCCTGACCCTATTCAAATAAAAAACGTGATCATTGTATGGGAAATTGTAAATTCCCTCCTGGTCTGTACCTCATGTTTCTGATGGACAGAGATTGGCAGTATGTAAATTAATCTGCCCCCCACACATAATCCTTACTAACATACCCCACCCTATAGGAGGTACGTGGTGAGTAAAATGGGTTGGGTTGCGCGACTAGGCTTCTAAAGACCCTGGTGGTCATTAGCCTAGTATAAGCCTAAGAACCTATGAATGTAGTTCAGCAGTTATATAACAGCCATTCTCTGGATTTCATTGTTCAGTCCGCCAGACATAATAAAGTGGAAGAAGTCTTACTATTTGCTTAATAGCTTCTTGATCAGATGTAGCCAGTAAAGAGTGCACTGAAGGTATAGATACTGTACAGCAGTGTGTTTACAAGGGGTTAAGTTGCTTAAATATGCATTTTTTTAAAGCAGTGTGTTTACAAGGGGTTAAGTTGCTTGAATATGCATTTTTTAAAGCAGTGTGTTTACAAGGGTTTAAGTTGCTTGAATATGCATTTTTAAAGCAGTGTGTTTACAAGGGTTTAAGTTGCTTGAATATGCGTTTTTTAACTAGGTTACGTGGAAGGCTCATTTTCATTACAGACCCTGGAAGAAAAGCTCTGGATAAAGAGACATGATTGCACTGGTACCAACAGATATATACCATGTTTAAATAAAGCATACCAGAAATAATTTGCAGCACCATAACATTACAACCATGGATAAAACAGGATTCAAGCAAAAAGCATTCTGCAAGTAATGTAATTAGGTTTTATTAGGAAATCACAGGCAGTGAGTGTACTGTCCAGTATTGCATAATACTTATCGTACCAGACATCAGAATTTGGAGAAACAAACAGGTAGAAATTACAAAATAGGTATGTTAATGAAATGGCTCAGGAAACCAGTCAGTCTAATTGGCTAATAGAAGTATGTATAACATGTCCAATGTACATCTTAAATAAGTCCCTGCACAACATGAATGTATATAAAGCCATGGCATTTAATAAGTGCAGTAACACAGTAAAAGGCTGGCTGTGTGTCGAAAAGGTATTAATGCATATTCAAGTTGTGAAGCACTTACTGTAGCAATCAACTCATGACCACCTTGTGTGTGTGTGTGTCTGTGTGTGTGTGTGTGTGTGTGTGTGTGTGTGTGTGTGTGTGTGTGTGTGTGTGTGTGTATATATATATATATATATATATATATATATATAGAGAGAGAGAGAGATTCAGTTTAGAACATTTAAAGCCCTTAACACTGAAATTCAAAACATTGAGACCAAATCTTGAAAATTCAAAACATTGAATCCCATAACAATGAAAATACATAGGAAATTAGCATGTACTATATTCTAGCGCAACTACATACCGAAACAAATAAAAAACAAACCATATTACACTTCTTCAAAGATAAGCATAAGGGCAAGCCACCCTGTACCCCCCACACCCCCTGCTACTTAAATAAATTAACTCCTAGATCGCACTACACTAAGATATGTTATGTTGTAGTATAGCAAGTAAGAAGGGAACATGACTGAGGTTACGTATGAAACTAAGTAAGTATCGGAGAGATATATAGTAATGTGTAATGTTTTAACAGTGAAGTAGTGTTTCTAAGAGAAGGTTGAGGATAGTTTTTTTACAATTTAAACAGGCAGTCATGAAGCGCGGAATGGTATGTTTGCTGTTTTGTTTTGTGTAGTGCAATCCTGGAGTTAATACATTTAAGTAGCAGGAGGTGTGGGGGTGCAGGGGGGCTTGACCCCCGCTTATAGTTGAAGAAGTATAATATGGTTTGTTTTTTATTTGTTTCTGTATGTAGTTGTGCTGGCATATATTAAATGTTGGTTTCCTATGTATTTTCATTGTTATGAGATTCAATGTTTTGAGTTTTCAGTATTTTGAATTTTCAAGATTTTTGGTCTCAATGTTTTGAATTTCAGTGTTATGGGTTTTCAGTGTTCTAAAGTGAATCCATATATATATATATCTTTATATATATATATATATATATATATATATATATATATATATATATATAATATATATATATATAATATATATATATAT
Source organism: Protopterus annectens (assembly GCF_019279795.1). Lineage (NCBI taxonomy): Eukaryota > Metazoa > Chordata > Ceratodontiformes > Protopteridae > Protopterus > Protopterus annectens. The sequence goes on from NC_056751.1 coordinate 804,477,000, forward strand.
ATATATATATATATATTTATGTATATGTGCATACATCTGTGTGCGCGTATATATATATATATATATATATATATATATATATATATATATATATATATATGTATTCATACACATGCACACATATATAGATAGATAAAGAGACATAGATATATGGATGCACTATAGTGTCAGTAGTAAGGACAAGGACATAACAGTGTGTATATTAAAGTGTTTGTGATGTAAATGAAGAGGAACAGAGTGCAGAGTTAGCCATGTGAGGTTATAATCACTTACGTAATAGATATCATGGGTAACATTAGGCGAAGAATGAGTACATATGGTTTTGCATGCTAGTGAACAGATAAAGATTTATTTTTATTTATTTATTTTAGATTGTTTACAGTACACAAATACAATCACAGTGGATTCATGTCACTTTGACAAAGTTCAATTCGAAACAAATTGAAAACCGTTCTCTGAAAAGACCTTTGGCAAATATTGTAACAAAGTGGGGTTTATTTTGCAGGAGAGCAAGCCCATCACACGTTCTGTACTTATATGTACCAATTCTGAGGTCACAAAACAGTGCAGAAAAAAGCAAACTCCTCCATCAACTTAAGCAGTTTCAACGAAGCACTCACTCTTTTTTGAGTTCACAGAAACTGCATTCATCCAAATTACATTTTCCCCATTGCAGCACACCATTTGCAGGCATAGCCCAGGTGAAGAAATTTAAAAAAAAATTTAAAGCAGAACTGTTTCACAAACATGGAGTAATCACAGAAGGCAGACGAGTCCCTCAGACAATTAAACAATGAGTAAATGTTATTAATAGAGGCTAAAAACAAATGTGGATTAGTTTTAGTAGTAAACATTAGAGGTACAGAGCAGGTGAGAACAAAACTGGGTTTACTATCATAATGTCAACAACATTTCCTCGAGTAATTATGGAAAAAATGTCGTAAAATGACAACATTGAGCAGTCACATTTGCAACACATTCAAAATGTTAACAATTCGAATTAGACATTGTCGACATTTCCACAACTTACCTTGACTTTCAGTGACTTTCTACACATGTTTTGCAAGGGGGCAAGCCCCCCTGCCCCCCCTACATACACACCCTCTGCTAATTATATATTACAACTGAGATCGCACTGCAGTGAGGAAAAGAGTATAGTTCCCTATCACCACTATAGTGCGATCTCCAATCAGAATGTCAGTCTCACAACAGCGAATACACATTAGCATTCACTGTTCTGGTTTCAACATTTTTCAAATCGCCAGTATGATAACTTTGAAAACCGCATTTCTGTAATCAAAGTTGGTATAATGGTGTTCGAAATTTTGATTGTAAACCCAAAACTGAATAACAGCAGCTGTATGTTTTTGAAAGGTGTGCTAGCTACATATGGGAATTGAAGTAGATGAAGTAAATGACAGAAATTGGGGTGCATGGAGAACTTCTTCTGTTATCTTTGACTGAAGTATAGAGCAGGCCTCTTACAGATGTGTTTCTAGGGAAGGAAGTCAGCAGTGCAGTAGTAGGGGAACACAAAAGAGCAAAAATGTTTATAAGTCGGAAGAGAGGGTAAGCAAGAGCAGGACTCACCAATAAGACTATGGTGCATTTGGTGCGAGTCAAAAAAGCAAGTTTATGGCCTAGCTTTATGCTTGTAAGTAAAGCGTTGTGGTCAGCAAGATGTTGACTTACAGGACAGAGTAATAAAATACAGCTCTACCCAGATGTCCAGTTATTTTAATCACAATTTGTTATCCTTCTCTTTAATCCAACGCTAAAAGTGTCACATGCCAAAAATCTGTGTATTGGATGCACGAATTTCCAAAGTTTCTTTGCATATCAGTTTTTCTTTCTTTGAAATCTTTCGATGTTTCATTCAGGTATTCTTTTTGCATGTGCTGTGTCATGTTGGCTGTCTTTTGATTGAGGGGATTCAGTGATCAGAGAAGGATCAGCTGTGTTAAACATGTCTACATCCATAAGAAAACAAAGTAATAAGGCAATGGATTACAGCTAAACTATTCCAGCTACAGGGCTACTAAAACGTCTATAAGATATAACAAGATACAGATTGCAAAGGAAATCTTTTAAAAGTGTAGGCTGCCCACCGCAGATATCCAACTTCCATCACCAGCCAGAAACTGTGGCCAAGAACAGCATTTTTGAATTTGAACAAAAATAATTACAGTAACAGCTGTGTTAAGATTAACATTCTAAATTATGTCAGAATGCAGTTGAGAATCTAACACCAGCAAAAATCTGAAAGAGTTACTAAAATAAATAAACTGTTAATAGGTTCATAGGTAGGTACTAGGCTATTAGCCCTAGGGCTTATATAAGCCTAGCCAAAAAAGGTACCCTGGCGTTCACCACGCAAGAAAATTATTTTCCTGTGCCCCTGTCGAGCAGAGACACAGAAGTGATCCCTGGGGTGAATTTCCTATTTCCCATCCAATCATGAAGATTTTTCTTGAAGAGTGCTAATGAGGAGCTTTGTTTGACACGTAGTCTGTTCCAGAGTATGGGAAGTCTCTGGGACAGGAATCTATCCCTCCAGCATGTTCTGTTTATTGTGGTGACAAGGTTTAGGTCCCTAGAGCATGTAGCTCAGAGGGATTGGGATTTCTTTAAGTGGAGCATGTCCAACAGCTCTGGGTTTGACAAAGCTTTGTATGTTAGGCCGAGATCGCCTCTGAGTAGACGATATGCGACGGAGTAAAGCTGGAGTTTTTTAGACGGTCTGCGTAGGGCATCTGTTTGAGTCCAGTAATCCTTTTTGTGAGGTATTTCTGTGGCCTTTCCAGTTGTTGTAGAAGTCTTGTGAGGTACATACCAAAAGGGGCGTTGTACTCTATAATGGGTCTAATGAGTGATGAGTAGAGGGGAACAATGACCTCTTTTTTTCTGGATGAGAAACCTTTTGTGATGAGGTGAGCCACGTAGAAGGATTTCCTGACCACTGTGGTAATGTGATTATCAAAGGAGAGACTACTGTCCACCTGTGACCCAAGTTCTCTTATCACACTCTCGACGTTAAGTAGACTACCACTTATGTGGTAGTTCATGGGTGCAGAGTTTTTACCAAAGGGGAAGACAATACACTTTTTGGCATTGAGCTTCAGGCCATGGCTTTGACACCAGGCATATGTCTCAGTGAGTCCCTTTTGTAGTATGTCCACATCGTTAGGAGTTTTGATTATGGCTCCTAGTTTGCAGTCATCTGCAAACTTTGTTAGCCAAAGACCCTCTGTGTTAGCCTGTACTTCAGAGAAGTAGATACCAAACAGGAGAGGACACAGGACTGAACCCTGTGGTACTCCACTTGTCACTGGTGTGAAGTCGGATTTGGAGTCTGCTACTTTCACAGTGTGGGTTCTGTCCATGATCCGGTTGGCAACCCATCTTGTGACATAGGGATTTATACCTAGTTTAGTGAGCTTATCTATAATTCCAGAGTGGGGGATGGTGTTGAAAGCCTTGGCGAGATCTAGATAAGCTGTGTGAACCACTTTACCCTCATCTATGGCTTTGGTGACAGCTTCAAAGAAGTCAACCTGGCTCAACTAAAACTTCTGCCTTGTAATTAACTTTATAGAAAATAACCAGAACAAATTGTAATTGCACTCAAGAAATATAACACTTAATAGACAATACTTTATGCATTACCCATGTTAGATGCATGCTGATAGCACATACTGTACTTAAGAGAGACTTTTTTAAATATTAAAGATGGTTTGGGAAATACAGACTTTCTACAGAATCTTGAAAGGGATGACAGCCATGATTATGGGAAAGGGGAGTATAGCTACCCTGTCCCCTTTCTCCATTTCCAGGTGCATACACCAAGTAGCAAATGTCCAGATTTAAAAGGAAGTGTGAAAGTACAGCACACTAGTGTCCAGCAATCAGACAAATCAGTGACACTTAATATTAACAGTGGCTTGCCTGGTTTGTTCATTCATGTGAATAGGACTGGGGTACTATCCCTGTTCCCTGACTCAGAATATGATCCTGGCTGGGAATTGAAGGAATATGATGGCAGTGACACTTCAGAAGCCAGAAATAATTATGAAGGAAGTTACATGATGAGAAAAAAATTCTCTGTAGTCTTTGATCGGGCAGCACAACTGCTTGGTGTATGTGTGTGTGTGTGTGTGTGTGTGTGTGTGTGTGTGTGTGTGTGTGTGTGTGTGTGTGTGTGTACTCACGTGCACGCATGTGTGTGTGTGTCTGTCTGTATTTGTATCTGTGTTATAAAAAAATATTTATAAAACTTATATGGTGATACCTGAGCAAATGTTCTGGGTGAATAATTTCCAGGTTGATACAAGTCAAAAAGCAAATTCAGCAAGGGGAAATTAAATTGAATTCCATTTCAGTGAAGAATTACATTATACTTTCATAGTTTCATAGTTTAGTACTAGGCTATCTGCCCTGGGGCATTTGAAAGCCTAGCCCTAGAGATGTGGCTTTCGCCACCCCATGTAGTGGTACTAAGGTGTATAGAATAAATTTAGAATACTGTGCCTTTGTCTAGTAGTGACACATTGCAGATCCCCTTACTTATTAAAATTAGTTTACTGTGCCTCTGTTAAGTAGCGACACAGGGGTGACTCCCTGGGTAAACCTACGATCTCCCATCCACTCGTCAAGATTTCTCTTGAAGAGAGTCAGTGAGGGGCTCTGCCTAACATGCACTGGGATTTTGTTCCAGAGTATGGGAAGTCTCTGAGTTATGAGTCTGTCCCTCCAGCATGTTCTATTCATGTTTGTACTGAGGTTTAAATCTTTGGCTCTTGTGGTTCTTATGGATTTTGATTGTTTGAGGTGGAGCATGTCCATCAATTCCTGGTTGGACATGGCCTTGTACGTCAGGCACAGATCACCTCTGAGCAGGCGGTATGCTACTGAATAGAGCTGGAGTTTCTTTAGCCTGGCAGCATATGACATATGTTGGAGACCCTTGATCCTCTTGGTGAGGTACTTCTGGGGTCTCTCCAGCTGTTGTAAGTGCCGGGTGAGGTACATACCAAATGGGGCATTGTACTCAGTCATGGGCCTGATAAGGGAGGAGTACAGGGGCACGATGACCTCCTTTGATCTGGATGTGAATCCCTTCATGATAAGGTGGACAAGGTAGAAAGTCTTTCTAACCACTTTGGCAACGTGGGTGTCAAATGAGAGGTCACTATCAACTTGAGTCCCCAGGTCTCTGATTACTTTTTCGGTACTCAGTGGGTTACTGTCTATGTGATAATTTGTGGGTATTTTGTTTTTCCCAAAGGGGATGACTATACATTTCTTGGCATTCAGTTTAAGGCCATGATTCCAGCACCAGTTGTCTGTTTCAGTGAGGCCTTTCTGTAGGATGTATGTGTCAGCTGGTGTATCGACTATGGCGCCTAGTTTGCAGTCATCTGCGAACTTTGTCAGCCACAACCCTCCCATGTTTGCTTTCACATCTGAGAAGTAAATGCCAAACAAGAGGGGTCCCAGGACAGAGCACTGTGGGACACCACTTGTGACTGGCTTTGAGTCTGACATGGCTCCCTCAATCTTGACTTTATGGGTTCTGTTCTTTAGCCAGTTTGCAACCCATCTTGTGACATATGGATTTACATTTAAGCTGTTTAGCTTATCTATGATCCCTGAGTGGGGTATTGTGTCGAAGGCTTCAGCCAAGTCCAGGTAGGCTGTATGGACTGCCTTGCCCTCATCAATGGCTCTAGTGACTGTTTCAAAAAAGTCAACCAGGTTCAAAAGGCAGGATCTGCCCTTTACAAAGCCGAACTGGGTGGGATCAAGTGTCTGTAGGTCCCCAATGTCGTTGTTTATGAGTTCCATAATAATTCTTTTCATAGCTTTGCAAACCAGGCTGGTCAAGCTTATGGGGCGGTAGTTCCCAGGGTCTGTAGTGGAACCTCCCTTGTGGAGTGGGACCACTGTTGCTGTACGCCAGTGTTCAGGTACATATCCTGTAGTAAGGCTAAGGTTAAATAACATTTTTATATGCGGGTTTAGCTCCTCTTGGAGTTCACATATCACGCAGCCGGGGATACCATCAGGTCCCATAGATGCTGTGTTTTTTACTTTGCTGAGGGCGGTTCTCACCTGGACATCAGAGATGACAGGGAGGTTACATTCAGCTGGGATGAGTATTTCTTCTTTTGGAGGTGAGGGAGAGGAGAAATTTGCACTGAACCTGTCTGCCAGAATGTTGGCAATATCTGTGGGTTCGGTAAATTTTTTGTCGTTGTGTACTAACTCTGAGCATATCTGAGTGTTTCCGCCCAGGTTTCTAACATAACTGAAGAATGCCTTGTGGTTATCTTTAGTTTCCTTGGCAATTTTTCTCACAAAGTTGGCCTTGGATATTTTTATGAGAGAACGTAGCTTTCTACTAGTGCTGATCAGAGATGCCTTCCCTGTATGGGATTTTGCTCTGTCTTGCAGTAGCTTCCTTCTTTTCTTATACAATTTGTTTATGGCTGGGGTCCACCAGACAGGACGCTTTCCTTTGGTGGAGAGGGTCTTGGTTTTATTTGGAATTGCACAATCCATGCATTCTTGGAGATGTCCGTAGAAAGCATTTGTGTAGGATTCAGCATTGTGGGATGTGGTTTCCATTGGCCCTGTGGGCTTAAATGATACCATCTCGGTCTTGAGAAGTGTAAAGTCAACTTTTGAGAAGTTTCTCACTGTAGTCTTTTGTGCTGGGGGTGGAGGTGGTAAATGTATATCCAGGGTGATTCGTTTGTGGTCAGATCTCACCAGTGAGGGCAATACTTCCAGTGTGGAGCATTTTGTCCCCATGTTTGTGATGATCAGGTCTAGTATAGTATCCCCCCTTGTGGGAGAGGTGACTAGCTGTTCCATTGCATTTGAGTTTATGAATTCCAGGAACCTTTGGGCTAGGGTGTTAGGGCTAGAATAGTGCACCCAGTCTATGTTAGGGTAGTTGAAGTCTCCCAATATGATGGTATTTGGTGAGACATTCATATCTTCCAATGTCTTCAGGAAGGCTGAGTGTGGTTCTTGAGATTGGGAGGGTGGTCTGTAACATGCAACCAGTTGTACAGCAGTTTTGCCTACAGTTACAGTGCTTCATGAGTTGCCACTAACCTAGAGGTATGGGTATCCTTGATGAATATGGACACTCCCCCTCCCTTTGTGGTTCGGCCCGGGTTTTGGGGCCGAAAAGCATGATACGAGGTAAAGCCTGGTAGCACTGGGGTGCTCTCAGGAGCCTTGAACCAGGTCTCAGTTACAGCGCAGACATCGATATTTTCCATACTGAGGAGTGCTTCGAGAGCCTGCATCTTGAGATTTAGACTTCTGGCATTGAGCAGCATTACCCTTAATTTTTTTCCATTTTTGTTTTCTAAGGAGGTGGGTTTGTCTTTTGAGCCTTGCCTAAAAATGGCACTATGGGGGTGGCAAGAGCCTTAGCCAATATCCGGAAGCCCAGTGGTGACAGGTGCAAGCCGTCCCTTGCGAAGCAGCGTGGCTTGTCCAGCATGTCATCCCAAGCAGACAGACATTGCATCCCCCTAGAATGACACCAGTAATTGAGCCAATTATTAAAGCTGATCATCTTGTCTTTGTATTGTGGCATCATTCTTGGTGAGGGCAGGATGCTGCTCAGGGTCAGGGTCATACCAGCCTGGGCTACATAATCAGAGAGCTCCTCTATGTCTCTTTTCATGTAGTCCAAGGAGGTACGTCTCATGTCATTCACGCCGGCATGGACAATGACGGAGTCATATTTGTACGTGCTTTTGAGTGACCTAAGTGCGTGTGTTATATGTCGGATCCTAGCCCCCGATAAGCAGCTTACCGTTACCCTCTCCTTGCTCAGCCTGGTAAGTGGGACGTCAGTGTGTCTGACTATAGAGTCACGTATCACTAGTGTATCAGGCATAGTGTTTGGCCTTAAGGGCTGTGATTTATTGACACACCGATTTATTGAAGTATGTGTTGCATGTGTTATGTTTTGAGGTGGTGGATTTTTGGGTGTCTGCTTTGGGAGCCTCTGTTGTTTTGGTAAGTTTTTTAATAGAGCCTCTGAGTATGCTTTTGTGTTATTATGTGCTTGATTTGCAGTTGGGGTAGGTCTATGTGTGACTGGGTTTGTTGTGTGTGTGGTTACCTTCTCCTCCTGTCTGGTCTTGCCAGTCCTGAGCTGAGAGAGTTCAGCCTCCAGTTTGGCTATATAGTTGCATCTCTCACATGTATTTGTGTTTGTTGGGAAGAGGAGAGGGTTGTCTGTGTACATGAGACAATTATAGCATTGTCTCAAGATTCCCGGATTGACCAGCTGAACAGGAGAAGATGCTAGCAATCTACCACTCGACATGCTAGAATATTATAAGAGAGTGCTGTGCCTTTAAGGGAAGTGGTTGGGGTGGTAGTGGATGTAGTGCTACTTGAGTTTGAGAGTGCTTGCTTAGAAGAGAAGCTTTGAGAACAAGTGCTATGCTTATAATATAACGAGTAGACTGGTTATTCTAAGAGTAGAGCTTTCTGAGGGAAAATTTGAAGAGCAAACTTGGCGGAGCCAGGAAAAGTTTAACCCTGTTTAACTGGCGCTGCGCTATGCGCACAATCGCACAAAGCCGCGCTAATGCGGATTTTAAACAGGGAACTTCAAAAGAGCTAGAAATGGTCCAAAACAACCAATTACTACAGCTGTTGTGCTGAGGTCACTCATTCAGGGACAGATAGGCTGCTCAAGGCTCCCCACTCCCACTGGTGAGCAAAGAAACTTCCTTCTTATCCAAGTAAGGTAATGGACAACACAGGAACTACACCACAGCCCAGAATACAGCAAAGCCTGTAAACTGGTCTAAACTAGTCGAGGAGAGGCGGGAAAACAAGGATTATTTTTTTGGGTTTTTTTGTTTTTGGATAGAAAACACCCAGAAATACAGAAGGCAGCAATAAATCAGTTACACAGGCTAGCCTACTTTAGTGGGCAGCCTCAATAGTTAAATTAAACAAACAAACAACAGATTTTCGATTAATTTTCGACCAGGTAAACTTTTAAGTGCAGATACTATAAAATGCAGCAAACAGTTAAAAAAACAGTATAAGCTTGTTTAAAATAAGTAAGAGAAGGTATTCCAAGTAAAAAACAGAAAAAATACTTAAATCTGGAAAGTAGTCGCTTTTCTCAGTTCTCTGTAGCTAGGACCACTCTGCAGGACCACGTGGAGCTGTCTCTGAGTAGTATAGCCAGAAAAAAATGCTCTGAGGCGGATTTTAAAAACTTCAAAAGAGCTAGAAATGGTCCAAAACAACCAATTACTACAGTTCTTGTGCTGAGGTCACTCCTTCAGGGACAGATAGGCTGCTCAAGGCTCCCCACTCCCACTGGTGAAGATTTTGCAGAGAAAAAACATTTTGGCCACCAGAGCGATTGTAACACAAATTGCATTATTTTAAACTCACTAAGATGGAGTGCTTCGCCTCCCACACCCATCACTCCCTCTAATTATATATTCCAACTCCAAGATCGCACTACAGTTGGTAAAAGGGCAAATTTGTTACAACGGCCAACTAACTCCCTTCCCCAGGAACATTTTTTTGATGATGTAATCCTTCAGTGAAATGGTATTTGATGCTGCAAGTATGATGAACAGTCATTCTGTGAATTAGAGCTTCAATGAAATGATAGGTACCCCACCCTTTTTTTGTTTAAATATTAACAGTATTTACTTAGAAAGTTCATAGAATAAAAGTGTTTGCATTAAAATGCATTTTCTGATGAGCAGGAAGTTTTAACTTTGAACATTTGGACTTATTTAATAAATTCAACACAAACTTTACAAGAAACAGAGCAAAACTTTAAGATAAAATCGGAGATAACTCAGAAAATCAGGGAAATCTGGGTGGTATGCCTCCAATAGTGAACCAAGACTGCAATCTGCTGAAGTATCTATTATTGACAGTTTATTTTTCCTTAAGTGAGGAGTAACGGGTTAAGTGCATAGTTTTATTTTTTTTTAATTTTTTTTACTGAAGGTTGATATGTAAAAGATTAAAGGAGCAATTGTAGCAATTATAGCATTTCCAAAACTTGTTTATTGGAGGGTGTGTCATAGAGCCATTTCTTCATTAGGGCATCCTGAGCCATTATTACTGTGGTGGGTCAAAAGCTCATCTCAATTCTGTCTGCCTGGTTAAAATCAGACAGAGACTACTGCATAACAGGATGCATGGTAATCTTAAAAAACAGGTATGTTTTGTGCATACCAGGGCAATATGTAAACTGAGTGTCCATTTCACCAACTAAACACCACATGGGAGTAAAACAGGAGAGGAGAGGAGACAAGACTACGGCAGAGGAAGTTTTGCGGGACAGAGTCAACGTATAGTTTAGAATAGCTTCAAACTACCATAATGCAGGCCAATGGCATTTGTTCAGGTTTACAGCCTTGTTGACAAGGTTGGAACATCATTAAGCTGCAGAAATAAAACAAGAATTTGTAAATGTCAAATGTCGGTCTGCACTGGAGATGAACTACTGCAATAGCAGTTAAAGATGTGTGGATAACAAACTGATGCATTGTTCAGTGCCTAGGTTTATTAAAAAGTACAATTAATACTACACATAGACAAGAATGTGAAAAATTGGATCAAGACAGGGAATATGTATTGCCCACCAAAAAAAACAAAAAAAAACAAAAAAACTTTGCATTTAATTTTCTCTACCCCACTGATATTTAGCTACACCATTACTTGTTTCTCCTCATTTTTTCCCTTCTTTTATTCCACCATAAGCCACTTTATTCTCAGTATTACGCTTATTTCCCTTTTTTCTCTAAACATAAGATCCTTATTGGAGTCTTGGAATACAGTGGTAAGTACCCAAGTATGTCCTGTTCAACACAGGTTCATTTAGAGACACTGGCACTGAAAGAGCTGATGTAGAGGTGGGAGATGAAGCAATGCCTGAGGTGGAAGGATAAGGGTGGCAAGTTGGCAATATGACTGTCAGCAAATCTGACTGAGACCTAAAGAGTGATGGCTGTGTCAGGGTGATTTCTGTGTCAGGGTGATGGCTGTGCCACAGTGATGGCTGTGCCAGGGTGATTATTGTGTCAGGGGGATGGCTGTGCCAGGGTGATTGCTGTGTCAGGGTGACGGGTCTGTCAGGCAGTAATAGGAATGGTGAAATGGTAGAAGGGCACAGCACCACATAGGTGAGGGTCACTGCCTTAGACCTCCCACTGCATGGCCCCACTACTTATGTCACCTAGGGGAACAACTTATAACAAAACCTAGTACATCCCTCAGTTTAATTTCTCCAACAATTTTGGGTTTCTAGTATAATGATGGGAATGGACCCCATTGCCTCAATATTTGACGTTAGATAAAAGTGGTCTTTGCAGAACCCACGATGTCCACAGATCTACCTCTTTCTGCAATTCATATTAAGTTATAAGAGTGGCATATATAAATATGACTGTAAATTCTTCCTTATGAGACCCATTCCTCCTTGTATTACTGGAATTGTCTGGGTATCCTCCTTCTACATTGCCCTCATTTCTGCCTGCAAATCCTGGCATTTTATGGCTTTGTGTTTCTCTGTACATAAGACACTGTAATCACTAGGTGCAGCAATTTCAATGATCAATGCTACTTTTGTCTTCTTTTCATGAACTACTATATCCAGTTTTCTTACATGTATTTTTGAAATGTTAGCAATGGGTGATCCCATCTGATAGAAATGTCATCATTCTCCATAATTCTTTGTGGCTTGCATTTCCAAAGTTTCTAACCTACTTCAACAGTGTAATGTTTGCACAATCCCCAGTGCAACAGTCTTGCCACATTGTTATGCCTTTCAGTGTACAGGTCCTCTGCCATTTGTGTATCGCACCGAGCAACAAGATGGGTGACTGTTTCCAGTTCTATGTTGCAGAACCTGCATTTGTCTGTTTCTCCAACATGTTCAATACACTTTGTAAACCAACATGTATGCAGTCCACTGTCTTGGGCTGTCAATATTAACCTTTCATCGTTTGGTTTAAAGTCATCTCTCCTTAACCATTACTGTGTCAGGTCCGGACTAACATGAGGTTGTTCCAAAAGTTTTCTGTACTTGCAACTATATTTATGCCTTTTCCACATTTCTTGCCCTCTCATCTGACCCTCGTCTTTATATTCTTTCTTTTGTGTTTTGGCGCATTCAGTTGCTGCCTGATTTTGTCTACTTCAGCTTTGATTTCTGTTCCAGCTTGACACCAGTGTTGTGTGAGCTTTCATTTCCTGTCTGCATCAGAGACCCACCTGTAGCTAACTCACACCATCACATGAGGGTATAGTAGCCTGAGTATGAGGAATCACTCAGGCATAAGGAAGTATGTAAAGTGGGGAAAGAAGTGGAGTACAAATAGCCCTGGGGTCTCGTTCACATTGGTGAACAACCTATTTGTCAAATACCTTTTTGTCAAAGCCTAAATTCATTGAACGTTAATGTAAGCACAATTTTTCCCAGGGAAAAAATGTTTGGCCAACCACATGAGTGTCACAAAATTCACAAAATTTAAAACTCACCCAGGTAGGGGTTACACCACCACACCCTTTCTAACTAAATATACCAACTCCAAGATCACACTACAGTGGGGAAAAGGGCAAATTCCAGATGATGGCCAAGTGTTTTTTCCCCTGGGAATAATCTCACTTAAATGATTGTTAGATGGATTAAAGCTTTGATGAAAAGGGTTCAACAAAAAAGTGTTCAACGAATAGGTTTTTCAGCAAAGTGAAGTAGACCCATAGCACTGTGGTGCCACAGCCCCAGTAAGTGAACCTGAGAAACTAAGGGAAAAAAAAGCATATTTATTTTTGGTGGCTACTTGCACAAGCATTCCATCAACTGTAAATAAATAAATAAATAATCAAAGTATTATACATATCCAGTTAATGAAAAGTACGCACAAAGCCATGCAATAAAATATTCTCTAGTGTAACATATAAGTAGGCAATGCAGTACCAAAGTAAGGCATTTGTTATAACATGCACACGAAATCACCAAAATGAAAAAGCTGGACAAGTCAGATAATACAACACAAAAAAATTAAAGTCATCAATTAATCATGACATAACTATCAGCACTACTGCTTTTATGCTCTTGATTCCCTGCTTCAGACCTAACTGGGGTGACTTCTATCCATGGTCTGTATATACTTCCTGTATCCACATTTTTGCTGACTGCTCCAGTTTCTGTTCACTCTCCAAATGCATGCCTTTAGGTGATCTGACAATCCTCTACACTGTCCACAGGCATGTATGTGGCATGTGTGTGTGTGTGTGCGTGTGTGTGTGTGTGTGTGTGTGTGTGTGTGTGTGTGTGTGTGTGTGTGTGTGTGTGTGTGTGCGTGTGTGCATGCCATGCATACCTCTCAACCTTTTAGCACAAGAGATCTGGACAAAGCCTAAAATAAAGGGGGTAAAAAGGTCCAAAAATAGGGTCATATTTTAAATATTGCTCTTAGAAACTTAGAGAGTTGCTAGAATAATAGGATTTGTTAGTATCCATTTTCTGAAGGATATGAAGTCAGAAATTAAAATGTATGCCATAGGTTCATAGGTTCATAGGCATTTACTAGACTAACGACCACAAGGGCCTTTTTAAGCCTAGCCAAGCATCCCAAATCTCTGACAAGTTCTGATACCCTTGATAAGTGTAAACATGGGCCTGGGAGATGAACCATTTACAGGTTACCTGAGTCCATTAGAGACATATGTGCCAAACAAGGGATGAGTTTCCGGTTTCCCATCCAATTGTCCAAGTTGCACTTGAATTGGGTTAGGGAGGAACTCTGCCTCACATGGATGGGGAGCCTGTTCCATAGAATGGGGTAGTCTCTGGGATACATACCTATCTCTCCAGCAGGTCCTATTTATATCACAGGCAAGATTTAAGTCTTTAGAACATGTAATTCTGGTGCTGTTTGTTTTGTGGATATGCAAGAGGTCCATCAGGGTGGGGTCTGTCAATGCCCTGTGTGCCAGACATAGATCCCCCCTCAAAAGCCTATATAAGATAGAATACAGGGATAGGGCCTTGAGGCGATCTGCATAGGACATATTACTTATGCCCTATATTCTTTTAGTGAGGAACCTGTGTGGATGTTCCAGTTGTTGGATATGCCTGGTTAGGGACATACCAAAGGGGGCATTTTACTCAATGACAGGTCTGATGAATGCTAAATACAGTGGAACAATGACTTCCTTGGACCTAGATGCCATACCTTTGTTTATAAGTTGCGCAACATAGAATAATTTCCTCACCACTTTAGACACGTGTTGATCAAAGGCTAGATTACTGTCTATGTGTGTCCCTAAGTCCCTGACTACTGTGTCAGTTCTAAGGGGTGTGTTGTCAATGTGATAGTTACCAAGGAAGGATGACTTCCCAAAGGATACTATTTTGCATTTCTTGGCATTTAGTTTTAGTCTATGGCTCTGACACCAGTTATTTGTCTGTGTCAGCCCCCCCTGCAGAACATCTGTGTCAGTGCGAGATTCAATGACAGCTCCTAATTTTCAATCATCTGCAAATCTAGTCAGCTAGAGACCATTGACATTGGCCTTGACTTCTGAGAAGTAAATGTCGAAAAGGAACGGCCCAAGGACTGATCCCTGAAGGACTCCAATTGTGAGGTGGACTCCCCAATTCTAACTTCCTGGGTCCTGTCTGTGAGTCAGTTGGCTATCCACCGGGTGACATATGGGTTTGTACCTAACCTCCTGAGTTTTTCAACAATGCCCAAGTGGGGTATTGTGTCAAATACCTTGGCCAGGTCAAGGTAGGCATTGTGAATGATTTTGCCCTCATCCATTGTTTTGATGACCTTCTCAAAGAAGGCCACCAGGTTGAGTAGGCATGATCTGCCCTTGACAAAACCAAACTGGGTTGGGTCCAGTGTCTGGAGGTTTACTATATCTCTATTGATCATCTCCATGATAATTTTTCCATGGCTTTACATATAAGACTAGTGAGACTTATGGGTCTGTAGTTTCCAGGGTCTGTAGATGGCCCACCTTTGTGCAGAGGGATGACTATTGCCTTTCTCCATTCATGAGACACAAAGCCTGTTTGGAGGCTACAGTTAAATATTAATTCCAGAGGATCTGATAGGTCATGTTTCATGCTATTTGGAAGTCTTCCTGGGATATTGTCTGGGCCCATTGATGCAATGTTCTTGGTCTTAGAGACAGCATTAAGCACCTGTTTCCTAGTGATAGTAGGGGGAAGTTATATTTGATGATATTTCCTGAGGGAAGGTTGTTGAGGAGAGAGGAGTAAGGTTGGAACTGAATTTATCAGTCAGGAGGTTTACTATATCTTACCTTTGAGGTTGCAGACATAACTAAAGAATGCTTTGTGGTTGTCCTTGGACTGTGAGGCCAAACTTCCCTCAAATTTGGCTTTGGTAGACTTTATTTGTCCTCTGAGTTGTTTGTTTAGTTTGATGAGACTGCTTTTATCCTGTTGGGTGATGCACCTCCTAATTTTTGCCATGATTTTCTTCCTCCTGTTATACAGCCAACTGATTTTGTGATTCCACCAGGGTGACTTGTTTTTTGAGTTAGTTCTGTACTTCTTCCTGTTGGGTACAGATGCCTCTATGCAGCTATTAACATGCTTGTACAGGGTTTCTGTGAACAGTTCTGCATAAGCAGAAGTGTTCTCAGGGTTAATGGGGGCTTGACATTTTGCTAGGTTTTCACTTAATAGCAGGAAGTTAGCCTAAGAATAGTTCCTGAATATTCCCGGTTTAGCTGGGGGTCAAGGTTTTATTTTTACTTCAAAGGAGACCATTTTGTGGTCTGACTTTACCAGGAAAGGCGTTACAGTAGGGGGGTGTGCAGCAGTCTCCCATATTAGTGAGGACCAGATCCAATATGGTTGCACCCCTGGTTGGTGTATTGACTGTCTGGTCCAGGGAGTTTGTATTTGTAAAATCCAGGAATGTCTGTGTATGCACATTTGGTGTCGTATAGGATTCCCAGTTAACATTGGGGTAGTTAAAGTCACCAATGAATATGATATTGGGTTGGATAGTTAGTGTTTCTAAATACAAGGTACGGGCTTCCTGGGTCATAGCGAGGGACCTATAGCTTGCAAGGAAGTGATGTTGGATTTTACCTATGGTGATTTGAACATGGAACAGCTCAAGTGCATTGTCCTATCTGAGTAGCCTTGAAGTACATTTATTTTCATGTAAATAGAGACACCTCCACCTGTAGTCCCTGCCTGTAAAGTAGCTGGCCTAAATGTGTGGAAGGGATTATACGCTTGCACTGTTGGTGTGCTCTCCATGGCTTTAAACCATGTTGCAGTGACCACACAGACATCAGCATTCTCTAGGGTAAAGACAGCTTCTATGGAATGGAGTTTTTTTTTTTTTAGTGACTTCAGTCCTCAGTGATTTGCCAGAAAACCACAAATTTTATGAGGAACAGACCAAAAATATGATGCAAAAATCTGGACATTCTGGGAAAATCAAGACAGTTGAGAGGTATGGTGCCATGCAATGGACCTATGTCTCATCCAGAACTGGCTGTCTGCCTTGTGTCCATTGCTTGCTTGCTTGGAGGGATAGGCTCCTTCCTCCCACAAGACCCCGAAGAGGACAGAACACTTTAAAATGAATGAACAAAAATGTGTAAAATAACACTTCTGAATGTCCTAAATGAGTTCAGTCTTTATTTCTACTTGCTAGTTTTTTCATATTTTGTCATTTTATCGACCATGCATTTTCTACTGGTACAAATTAAATCAAGACCAAGCCAACATTTCAGACTGACAAACTCTTGTCAAGTTCCTCTCTGATTCAAAAGCAGTATCCAGTTACCGCAGGCCACTAATTAATATTATTCGCAAATTGGGGCTTCGATGAAATGATGTAGACCCCAAAAAAAGATGTCTTTGAGTGTGGTCATTCGTTCCTGATTATTTTTTGGATTTGTCCTTGATTTCAGAGAAAACAGGTTGTCACCTATGGTTGGAGGATGCGTCTAGCCCAGATATCTGGATAAGAAGACAGACGAAAAAAATACAGAAGACTTTTCCAGTTTTCATTAGTAGCTGACAAACACATCAACTGTACCTGATTTTGCCTTCTGTTTATACCCAGTCCTTCAGAAAGATTTTCATTTTCTGGTAATTCACTGAGTAATTCAGTCAGTAATGTCAGACATTAGAGTTTTATAATTATTGTTTAAAAAATTCATAGTTGTTTTATTAACTTTTTTTTAATGAAATAGATTAATACTTGAAAATTGGCCTTAATTTTGGTCTTTCGTCTGTCCTTTCTGCCTTTGTCAATAATTTTTGCATAAAGAAGTTGAGAGTTATGGTGCCTAATATGGAGAGATCAAACTTAAGAAGTATAGAAAATGAAAAGTTGCTACCATCTTTCCATCCTTTTGAGGTTTCTACTTTCATACACTTGAACTGCCTATCAGGGCATAGACTTCCTGGGTAAAATTCTAGTGTAGAAAAGATATATAGGTCTCTAGGGCATTCTGCCTGACTTGGTATGAAAAAGAAAAAAAATAGATGCAGTCCTTCCATAATAATGCATGATGAAACACAAGTAGATATCACTTGAAATAAATGCAAATTAACTATCACTTGAAATAAATGTAAAGCTGGAAAATATTTTTTTTATACATTAAACTTTTTTTTAATTTTATTTTGCACTTGTATACTGGTGTAGTGCACTGATTATAACTGATCATTTGTTAGTACTGTTCAGGTGAAATAATTTACACATTCACAACAAAAGGCTGGGGGATAGAGAAGACAGTCCAGCTTTTTCATAAACATTTCCTTGAAGATTAATGTTTGGTTTCAGAAGGTTTGCTGTAACCCTAGTAGACATTATGTTTTGTCATGTTTTATGTTAATGAAATGTTTTCGTGCCTTTTGTGGTTTCTGCAGAATGTGCATTGTGCAGAGGCTAAATTTTACAAGAACTAAGTTCCACTTAAAAATGCAGATTACAGTTCTGCCTTAATAAACACCCATTTGTTAACCAGGTGGAACTATGGACACATAGTCCCTTTTCAGGAGAAATCCAGGAACAATGTGTAGTTGTATGATTTACTCAAGGTCACACAGTAAGCAAATGATGGCTCAAGAGATCAAACCTGGTATCACAGGAAATACAGCTCACAACCCTGTGTACCAGTGGTCAAAATCTAATCCAACCTGCAGCAATCGCTGCTAACAAAAACTGAACACAGTTATAACAAGACAACGTAATTCATTACTAACAAGTCTGCAAAATCTCACCGCAGTCTGGCATTAAAATATACTGGCTAGAAATTCCACACTATCTCTCAGTCACCCAGTTAGCAACAATCCATAATGTAATCTACAAATGACAAAACTGTCCCAGAACACAAGCATTAGTGGAACAGTACACCCCTAAACATTCACTACACTCCACAGACATCCTTATTATCCATAAATAAAACCCCAAATCTACTGGTCTGTCCCTGTGCTCAAATTATGTTTCCAGAATCTGGAATTGTAGCCCTTCCAATATCAGACAACTAACCAACCTATCCAAAGTCAAGAACTTACTACAACACTGCCAAGGCTACAATACTCTGGCCTTTACACACCTACACTGACACTATATACTTCAGCCAAGTTAATTCTCAGTATAAATCTACTGATGTTCTTCATGTTTCACTGTTGCAGTCATCACACTTGGGTTATCTGCCAGCAGGTAGCCCTCAGTCGGCCCGAATACCAGAGTCTTGGGATTTCTGCGTTGGATGCTGTCGCTTCTTCCATGACGTCAGGTCATCAGGGGTATAAAACAGGTAGACGACACCATTACATCAGTCTTTCTTGCCGAGGACCCCGAAGCAGAAGTTGTTCACAAGTTCCAGTCAGCTGCTACCTGAAATGTTTGTTTTTCGAGTTTTAAACCTGAAGTCTTCTAAAGCTAAGTACTCCGTTGGGGATCCTTTTTTCTTGCTCTAACTGATGTCAGAAAAAGTTAACAATTGTCTTGCCTGTGGAAAGGAAATACCTCACAGAAATATTCATTCTTACTGTGTCACCTGTTTAGGCTCAGACCATGACGTCCCTCACTGTCAGTTTTGTGCCTTGTTTAATGCCTGAACCATTCATCGTCGAGCTATATTTGTCACTAAATTCTTTCGCTCTCATTCTCTATATTCCGAAATGGCTTTGATAAGCCACCCGACTACCGATCTTCTGAAAAAACATAAAGATAAAGACAGAGACAGACCACATAGGTCCAAAACTGCTGACAACACTTCCGTTAAGCTAGTCGCCAGTCCATCTGTATTCAGTGAGTGCCTTTCCAGCCCCTGATGCCCACTTCTGCAGATTCGCAGGCCTCTGCTGAGACCCATTCGAAGTCCGGTATGCCGTGAGATACTTCTTCAACTATGGAACCTGCAGATGTCTCACCCTTGGATGGGTCCGGAGCCGCTGTGCAGGCACTGGCTTCTGAGGGTGTATTCCAACCTACTGATGTTCGAATTAAACCGACGACTTTGTTTTTAGCTAAAACTACTGAGTTTCTTAGGCCCAGAATATGCACTATGCCTAGAAAACCGACAACCAAAGTGCATGCTTAAGCTCCCATGCCACAAAAACAAATGCTTAGAATGGCTGAAGACCTTATTACCCTAATTAGGGGAAGCCAGCCTTCCTCTGCTAAGAGACAAAGAATGGAGTTTCATTCTGATTCTACAGACCAGGAGTCCGATGACTCTGACCCTTCTGATTATCAGAACATGCCCTTATCAACTTATGAGGATTCAGATGCAGAGGAATCCATTCCCTCTGCCTCACCTCCAGAGGATTTTTCTTTTGGTAAAACCTTGCATACTTTAAGAGATAATTTCCACTGGGAATGCCAGGACTACCCTCAGTCCAAAAAGAGACTCAGAGAATTTTTAGAGTTCCTCAGCAATGGCCTCTAGCTATACCCCCTGTCCTGGATGTTGTAGATGATGTCTTCATGGAATCCAGCCTTACTCCAGACACTTTACCTCCAGCCACTAGAAAACCTGACAGGTACTACAGAGTACCTGATTCTCACAAATTTCTCTTCAAAAATCCTACTGTGGATCCAGAGACCATTTCCCAGGGACCTAAAGGTATTAAGGCTACTACAGCCAAAAACCCTACCCACTTCAGACAAGGATTCCAGAACTTTAGACAGATGGGGTAAGAAGGTATATACCTCTGCAACTCTTGCCATCAGGGCATTGAATTGCCAGTTTCACATGTTGAAGTACCAGCAACATATTATGGAACTAATTAAACAAAAAATGGGGTTACTTCCAGATTGTGCAGAAAAATAAAGATTTACAAGAGTTAATGCATTCTGCAAACCAAGTTAGTAAGCATACTTTGCAGTGTGGCTTTGATGCCCTAGAAGCATCTTGTTGGGTTGCAGTCACTGGGTCTGTACTGAGAAGGCATGCTTGGCTGAAGGAACAAAAATTGCCAGATCATGTCAAATCAAAATTACTAGACGCTCCTTTAAATACGGACTGTTTGTTTGGCACCAAAGCAGAAGAGGGTCTTAAAAAGATGGACGAAAAAGCTAAATCTATGCAAAAGGAGAGATATCTATACCAAACGATTGCAGCCCCCCAAACATCTCCAGTGCCCAAGTGAGAACTGCAAAACACAGCATCCATGGGACCTGATGATGTCTCAATGAGGAATTAAACCCAAAGCTAGGACAGCTGTTTAATCAAAGTCTTACCTCTGGATGATACCCCAGGATACCCCACTCGGGTATCATTGACTGCAAACTGGGCGCCATAGTAGAAACACATCTGACACAGATATCCTTCAGAAGGGTCTCCACAGAAGCGGATAACTGGTGCAGAGCCGGCCTAAAGTTAAATGCCAAAAATGCAAATAGGTGGCAATCCACTGAGCACAGAAGAGTTTATCAGACCTGGGGACCCAGGTTGATAGTAGTCTGTCATTCAAGTAGTTAGGAAGACCTTCTACATTGCCCACCTTATCATGAAGGATCTTCTCTATCATCTCAGGTCAGGTCATAGTCTCCCTTTACTCATCATCAGACCAATGATTGAGTACAATGGTCTCCAAGGCCATGTCAAACCCAGATTTGATGAATATGCTTCACCTAAAAAAATCTAGATCCAGAGCACCTCGCTGGCCTTGTTCAAGAGAAATCTTGACCCAGGGATTACCTCAGTGTCACTGCTTTCGACAGAGGCAGCAAAAAATAAGGCAGATAGCCTAGTATGAACCTATGAACCTATGAACCTATGAAGTGCAGCCACCTAGATTCAGTAGATATTGGCCTTCTTTCCAGCCCCTTCCAGGCCTTCTCAGTCCAAACCCAGGGGAAACAGGCCACCCAGACTACAGTCTCAAGTTATGCAGAGATCTAAACAATGGAGTGCTCCCTCTTCAAAAACAGGGAGTGGTAAGCTG
This sequence comes from Protopterus annectens, assembly GCF_019279795.1. Lineage (NCBI taxonomy): Eukaryota > Metazoa > Chordata > Ceratodontiformes > Protopteridae > Protopterus > Protopterus annectens. Next base: position 804,498,493 of record NC_056751.1, read on the forward strand.
CCCCCTTATGGAAAAAGCTCACAATGACTTTTCATTTATCCTTCCCAGCCCTGCCCAATTACTTGTGCCCCATGAGGAAAACTTGCCCTTCATGCAAAAAACTGGATGTCCATTACTCAGGACCGATGGGTCCTAAACATTGTATTCCTGGGGTACAGATTCTACTTCCATTCACTGCCAACCCCAAGCAGGTTTCCAGACCTTCCTCCAAACCAGTGGGAAGAGACTCAAAAGCAAGTACTTTCCCTGCTCAATATCAGAGCTATTCAACCTGTTCCAGTAGAACAAAGGGGGCAGGGTTTCTACTCCAGACATTAGCTGGTGCCCAGAAAAGAGGGCTCTTGGCGCCCAATCCTGGATCTATCAATTCTCATAGGTTCATAGGTTAGTACTAGGCTAATTGACCTTTTGGGCCATTTTAAGCCTAGCCAGTTACCCCATGTGAGAATCAAACCCTGCACCTTGTGCCTGCAAGGTAAACACCTTAACCATTATGCCATCCTACCACCCTCAGCACATTTCTGGTGGTCCCAAAATTCAAGATGCTTACCCTGCAACAGCGTCTCCCTATGCTAGCCAAGGATGCATGGTTAGTCACGCTAGACTTAAAAGAAGTTTATCTGCACATCCCCATAAGGGAGTCTTGCAGGAAATACCTACACTTCAGGGCAGGCTCTATGCACTGATAGTTCTCTGCACTTCCCTTTGGCTTATCTACTGTGCCCAGAGTATTCACAAAGTGCCTGGCTCCAGCCATTGCATATTGCAGGCAGAGAAATATCCAAATTTTCCCATACTTGGATGATTGCCTGATTCATGCGGACAGTCAGGACTTGCTACTTCAGAACCTGGCATTTGTAAAAAGCCTTCTAACTTCATTGGGGTACACCATCAACGAAAAGAAATCACAACTGGTGCCCAGTCAAAAGATTGTATTCCTGGGAGCAAGCTTGGACACAACTTCCCAGATGGCATTCCTCACTCCAGAAAATCAGCTCTACCTGATCAACTACTTCAAACAAATGGCCACCAGAACCCTACTATCTACAAGGAAAATACTGCAAGCCCTGGGGTTCATGGCCTCATGTATTCTGCTAATTCCATATGCAAGACTGCATATGAGGAAACTTCAATGGTACTTAAAAAGTCTTTGGTGCCAACATTCTCAGGACCTGGAAACAATCATTCCAATCATACCTTCTCTAAGGGCTGAAGCATGCAACCACAACAAGGGACTGCCTTTCACTCAACCCCTCGCTGCCCAAACCCTGACAGCAGACGCATCAGACTATGCATGGGGGGGCTCACATGGCAGGCAAGTGCATTCAGAGCCACTGGAGCCCAGGCCAAATTCTCCTGCACATCAATCAAAAAGAGATGGTAGCTGTACAGAATGCTCTGACAGCCTTGAAATACCTAATCCTTTCAGGACAGTTGCTGATAAAAACAGACAACACCACAGTTATGTGGTACATAAACAAGCAGGGGGGAACCCATTCTTACCCACTCTGAAGATTAACCATGGCCCTGTGGAACACAGCCCTGAGCAACCAAGTGCATCTACAAGCTCAGTTCCTGCCAGGCAAACAAAATTCACTGGCAGACAACTTAAGCAGAAATCTCCTAGACCCACACAAGTGGAAATTGGAGCCCAACACCTTCAAACGTCTAATCCAGGGGTGGGGGACACTGGAGGTGGACCTCTTTGCCTCCCCTGAGAACCACCAGTTGAGCAAATTCTGCACCAGGAACCCTCACAGCAGGGCCTGGAAGGTAGATGCCCTATCCTTCCAATGGGAAAACCTCTCAATTTATGCCTTTCCCCCTCTGCTACTCCTCTCAAAAGTACTACTCAAAATCAAACAGGACAGGCCAAGGGCAATTCTTATTGCCCCAGACTGGCTACGTCAGCACTGGTACCCACTCTTATGCAGTCTGACAATAGTGCCACCCTGGCATATTCACCAGACTCCTACCCTGCTGTCTCAGCATGAGGGACAGATTTTGCATCCACAGTTGCAAACCCTAAACCTTGCAGCCTGGCTTTTCCCCTGAATACACCACCAGCAACCCTCAGCAAACAGATGCTAGACATCATTCTTTAAGCCAGAAGGCCTAGTACTAAGAAATCCTATGCTGAAAAGTGGAAAAGATATTGTTCTTGAAATCAGTCTCAAGGAAAGGACACAGCAGTGCCCTTCTTACCTCTAATCCTGGATTACCTAGCAGAGCTACTCCACAGAGGCCTATCCTGCTCCTCCATTAAGATTCATGCCTCTGCCGTCTCAGCTCATTATAACACTGAGCCACCTCTATTTTCCCACCCTCTCATCAAACAGTTCCTGAGAGGGGCTAACAACTTAAGGCCCCCTAGGAGAGCACCCACCCCCTGCCTGGGACCTTTACTTGTACTGGAAAAGCTCACGCTTCCCCCTTTTGAACCTGCTGCTTCAGCAGAGTTAAAATTCCTCTCTTGGAAAACAGCCTTACTTTTAGTCATAACTTCAGCAAGAAGCGTGTCTGAGTTACAGGTGCTAATGGCTGTGGAACCCTTCATTATTTTCCATGCTGACAGGGTTTCCCTCAGGACTAACCCGTCCTTTTTGCCTAAGGTGGTGTCCTGTGTGGCTCTAAACCAATCCATCCATTTGCCAACCTTCTTCCCTAATCCTTAGAATAAAGGGGAAAGGATCCTGCATTCCTTGGACGTGCACAGACAGCTCAGGTTCTACCTTGATAGGACTAAACCTTTCAGAAACTCTGACCAGCTGCTAGTCAGCTTCGCTACAGGGGCAGAGGTCAAGGCTGTTTCACAGCAAACCATTTCCAAATGGATAGCACACTGCATCCATTTCTGCTACAAACACCATGAAAAACCTACCCCACAGGGGAGCAGAACTCATTCCACTAGGGCTACCTCAGCCTCTACAGCATTCCTCAGGGGAGTCCCTACCAGGCACATCCTGGAAGCTGCAACCTGCAGTTCTGTACACACCTTCACCAAGCATTACCACTAGCCTATCTTTTCTAAATCCAGAGCTGGATTTGCTACAGCAGTCTTACAAGGCCTGCTAGCCAGCCCTAATACTTCTTGACTGCCTCCACCCTTCCTCAGCTTTGGGAATCAACCCAAGTGTGATGACTGCAACAGTGAAACACGAAGAACATAGTACAGTTGTGTACACTTACCATAAATGTAGATGTTCGAGTGTATTCACTGTTGCAGTCCTGGTTTCCCTCCCTCCAGCCCACTGTCTTTCTCTATCCTTTCTACCAATACTCTGTCTGCATGGCCATTTTTTATGGCAGGAGTATTTACTTTTTACTGGTGGTGTTACACACCATATACTAGCTTCCTATTTGAGGGGCTCCTGACATCTGGGGCAAGAAAAACTGATGTAATGGCATCGGCTGCCTGTTTTATACCCCTGATGATCTGACATCATGGAAAAAGTGTCAGCATCCGACGCAGAAATCCCAAGACTGGTATTCGGACCGACTGAGGGCTACCTGCAACCAGATAAGCCAAGTGTGATGACTGCAACAGTGAATACACTCGAACATCTACATTTATGGTAAGTGTACACAACTGTACTTTTTCTACCCTGTTGTGCTTAATGCCACTTTTTCTCTACTCAGCCCCATAACAATTTTTTCCTCCAACAAAATTCTAACTTTTAGTCATTAACTTCTACATCTACCTGAACTTTGCTACATGTTCCTTTATGTCTATATCAGCTAATGAATATGCATGCTATTCACATATTCCTCACCTCCTCTATGCTTTCTATTCATTTCTTACACCTCCTGGCTCATATTTCTCCTACCCATTCTATGTAAAATTATAAATTAGCTCATTGTTTGTCAGTTTGTTATGCATTAATGTGTAATGACGTATTATTTTACTGATTCCAGATTTTCTGTAGCATGGCTGTATTCTATTATTTTATGTCCATATTGTAACGTTATGCTTTACCTTTTTTTTTTTTTGGTATAAAACTCCCTATTTATTTAACCAGAGCTTTTCTCCATGGACCTCCACTGAAAACGAGCTACCACAGTCAAAAAAAAAAAGAAGAAATAAATAAATAACCATTTCATAGAAAACAGACTGAAAAAAGGAAAGGGAAGGACAGGAAAGGTTTATATAAGTGATAAGCAATGACACTTTTTTATTCATTTATGCTTATAATAAGAAAACATGGTTGTTTTGGGTGTTCATAGTGGCTATTAGTAACAGCCTGGATTCTCAGGTTGGTCATCAGAGAGCCTTTAGGCATTCTGTTCATTTAACCTTTGTCATTTCTGTGCCAAAAATACACCTAAAAATGTATCTAATAAAGGATGGGGCAGTGTATGTTAAAAAACCTGAGTTTGCACACTCCTATCCATCGTGGGGCACATTTCCATACCTCATTACATGAGTAGGGTCCCACCATTAGTTGTGATATGTTTGGGATATGCTTTCCCATATGTTATCCTGAATGCAGCAGATTCCTAAGTGTATACTAAGTTATTAGATCAGAGGCTAAGGAACATTGTGTCCCAAAGTCTGGCAGTTGACACAGGGGTTAAAGCTCTGAGATGTACTTCCTGTGGTACAGGTTTTGATTCCCTCAGCCCTTATCTACCTAGTGTGTGACCGTCAACAAGTCACCTAACCAGACGTTGCTTTGGGATAACTAGAAAAGTAGGCTCTGCTCCTCAGTGGTCCCCTGGACTGCAAATTCTAATAATTACCTATGAAGTGCTCCAGTAATCCTTTGAAGTAGTGCCAGAAATGGGCTGGACTTTTTTGATGTGAATAAAATTAGTTTGAAACTCAGTCTTGTGATAAAAGATTTCATGTAGTTTAGTGTACCTCCTACTAATTTGCTAGAGTTTTCTTGTCATTTTGTAGATAGATGCTGTGGATGTTAATTTATTCTGTAATATTTTGTAGTAGCGGTACACACTCCCTGTAATTAATATGCTTACTTGCTTCAGTTGCTCAAGCCTTGGACTACACATTTTAACAGAATCACAAACATTGTGGCATATAAAGTCATTGTTAAGTTTACAGTCATTTAGACTAGCGTCACTTTTATGATACCTTATCATTTTGTAACTGACACTTTAGCTGCCTGTAGCAGGTGACTAAAGACATTTTCTTGTGATGCTAAATTTTATTGAAAGTTATTGTCAGTGTACTACTGTTCCTAGAACTGATTATACGATAATTCATACACTACCATGTTTTCACTGTGTTTTAAATATTTACGTTAAAGATGTAAGCAGGTAGTTAAAGGAAAACAGTATTGGCTAAGGGGAGAAGAACTTTTAGTAAAAGGTTCTGGAGAGACTGTGACACCATTAGTCTGTGCTTGATGTCAGTGAAGTTGACTGTTTATGAGTGTGTGCGCATTCTCTTTAAAAACCTTGGTGACATTTTGTAACCTAGAACGAGTGGCAAATGGCTGTAGTGACATCATTGTTCTGAGTCTTGGACTCTGGCCAACATGTGACATTTGCATTGCTTGATGCTGTCAGACAAAGGTTATTTTAACTTTCTAATATTTTTTCCCATCTCATTTTCTGTTATCTTCTATATTTTATTGATGTTCAACAGGGTAGCTGGAGCCTGTCCTGACACTCACTGGGTGAAAGTCAGAGAACTAGTTCTGAACTCGATGCCAGTCTATCACAAGGCATGAACATATACACACGTGCACATACAAAAACACTCACATGCACATACATTTTTTGAAATGTGTAAACATTATATTGCATGCATTCATTATTAAAAGAGCATTTTAGGTATCTCCAACACAAACCAGCTTGTGAACGTGCAGCCACTCTAACTCAGAACATTCAAAAGGCTTATATAGTGGAACCGAATGGTAGTTGAGTTGTTAAAATCAAAGCAGAAAAAATTTGAAATTAAAAACGTATTTATTACAAAAATCAATGCAAAGAAACATAAAGGTCAAGCGCTTTCATCCTTCATATATAGGACTTCTTCAGAACCAATGTTAGCTTAAAACCAGCCCATTTAAAGTGAATAAATTAATTACATAATGTAATCAGACAAACATCAATTAATCAAAAAGCAAGATTGTTAAAGCTACAGTCACTAATTTTTGCGAAATAAAACAAACTAATAAACCAGAACAACAGTTTATGTTAAGGGAATGTGTAGTCCTGTTACCATAAAATAAATGTTATGACTAAACAGTTCCTAGAAATGGTCAGAAGAAAACCCAGTATTATAAAAAAACTTGTTAAAAAATTACAAGTCCACTGCTTTGTATTTTAAAATGGGTGCAATAGAGATGTTTTCATTAATACCAGGGAGGACTGTGGCATTCGATCTAAGCTGCCAAGTAGCTTTACAAATCTTGCTTTTCTATATCAAAGGAGATCTGTTGAACAAAAATTCAATGTGTGGTGTAAAGTATGTGTGTAAGTTTGTGTGAAAGCCCTTTGAGGGATATTTTCAAGGTCCAGACCATCGCAGCACAGATATATATATATATATATATATATATATATACATATATATATATATAAACACCCTGATGGGCAGAATAGCCTACAGTGCTACTGTTGTCGTTGCTACTTTGGCAGACTTCATCATTTCTGTTTATCAGTGCAGTTCTAGGCCATCTAAATCCCTTTGACAGAAGGCACTAAAGCAGCCATGGATATTTCCTTCAAGGCCAAATGTAGATAAAACACTAAGGAAAGGCAGTGAAAGAAAGGGGATTGTCCTTTACAGGTACATGTTTAATGTTTCATCCCTCCAGTTAATCTTTAGAAGGACTCAGTTGAGACCTTGGCTCCTCAGAAGCCCACATCCCTAGCAGCAGAAAAATAAAAGGAATCGGACCATCCTACTTCATGAATATAGTGGGGACACTGGGACAGACACAGTGCTTCCTGGAAGGCTGTTGCCAGTCTGTTGAGTGCTTAGAGCAACCCTAGGACCCACCCAGCCATTCCAGATGAAAGTGCTGAGGGAGAGGTACTCTGGTACTCCTTCCATGCCCCCACCCCAGTTGTTTACCACCACTTTAGAGGCAATGGCAAACAGCATAACAGTCATAGATATATTTTCATTTTCTCTTCCTTCTTCCTTCCACAAAACAAATATCTTTCAGAACCACAGGAACCACAGAGTACAGACAAGGAGGGAGATGCTTCACCTCATAGGGAGACAACTATCCAAGTAGCCTCTCCAGACTAGCAGGGGTTCTGATAGTATTCCATATTCTTTATCATGCTAAAGAAGTCCATGGAGCTTAGGCCAGTCTTAGATTTAAGTGTCCTTAACACCCTCATTCCTAAAAGGAGCTTTCACATGGTTACTTTTATTTGCCACATTAGGAAGCTTGTCTGCAAATCAGGATAAAAAGCAAGCCAAATGATTTATGCACTTTCAGATGAGAACCAGTCACTGCTATTTCTGAATATCCCCATTCAGCCTTATCACAGCCCCCATGGTGTGTAACAGTCTGGTGTCAGTGGTTGCTAGTATGTTAGGTTACAGAGGTTCACTGTTTTCTCATACTTAGATGACTTGCTGCTGTTATCTTACTCCCAGGATGACATTCTGCACAAAGTGATTGTATCTGCGACTATATTACCCGATCGAACATTTAGGTTAGCGAAATGAATGGCTGATTTAACGTAGGGAATGAATTCCCTTGGCCGCAAAAAAAAAAGAAAAATTAAACCAAAATGAAGTGGGGTGATTCACCCCCCACACCCCCAATGTGAGAGGCTGTGCCCCCCACACCCCCCTAACTAAATATACCAACTCAGAGATCACTCTACAGTGGGGAAAGGGGAAAATTCTGCATAACAGCCAAGGGAATTCTTTCCCTGCGTTAAATCAGCCGTTCACACTTTTTTGCTTTCGCTATTACCAGATCAACGTTTTAGGTATTTGCTAACCTAAACGTTCGATCAGGTAATAGGAACCCTTGTCTCTTACAGACTTTACATTCCTTTTTGATCAGTGTGAACTTTAGAAAGTCCCAGATGACTCATCCTCAGCTACTGACATTCATAAGTTATTGCACAGACACCAGAATACGTCATTTTATTTGCATATAAAGCAGCTTCATGGCCTGCTAGTCCCTGTGCATGGACTTCTTTTTTCCAAGGAGGCTAGAGATGAGAATTGTCTCAGACTACTGGGTAATATTGCAGTCACTATACAGATGTTTCCTTATGTGAGATACCACTTGAGAATTGTAGTAAGAATCTTTGTGTTCAACATCTTTGTATCCTGTACAGGAAGGGTTAAAATGTGAAACTGCATTGCGTGCAAAGAAATAAGCTAAAATGAGTTGTTTTTCTTGTAAGGAATTTGCTGACCAGAAAGGAATGCACAGATGCTACTTTGGTCCAGGCACAGGCCTATCTTGGGACTGACCTCTGACCAAGGAGGAGTGCATAGATGTTACCTTGATGTAGGCACCAACTTATCTTGTGTCTGACTTTTTTACCATCTAAGGCTCCACTGAGTGAATTTATAGCCTTGACTGAAATTCCTTGTCTAGTAACCAGCTGCTGAGTATGCACGAAAGAGGGTATAAAAACCCATGTAAAGTGTGTAGAAATTAGACTGCTAGCAACAAAGATTTTTGTGGCAGATCTCCATGCATGTAAAATAAACTCTTTTTTGGCCTACCTTTTTTGCTGCGTGATTCTTCCAGTATATGTTAAGAGTATTAAAATCTTTTGACATTTCTGGCGCCCAAGAACGTGGGGCCACCTCTTCACGGTACGAATCGCATAAGAGGGACTGAAAAACCTGTACAGGAAGGGGAGAACGAATCTCGGGCTCCCTTGAATGGAAAGACCTCCGACAAAAAAGTCGTAAGTAGAGGCCAGTCACTCTTAGATTCGATCCGTGGACGGTGATTTAACGAGGGCGGAAGATCCGCAGTAAGGTAAGCTTTTTTGTTTTTGTAAAAGTTTTTTAAGGGACTAGTCATAAAGGAATTTCTTTTGTTTAAATTTTACAAAAGACCGGTAGAGATCTCAGGAAAAGGAAACAGTTTTTCTTTTAAATAAGAAAATGGGAAACAGTTTTTCTTTTAAATAAGAAAAATGGGAATAGGAAGCAGTTGTTGTGTTAGTAAGGGCTGCTTAAATAAAAGGACTGAGGATGAGGAATATATGTTTAAATTACATCCGAAAAACTTAAAATATATGAAAAATGGAAAAAAGACTATGGGTTTAGTGGTACCTTGAATAAATCAGAATGTCAAAATCTAGTGAGAGACCTGCGCAGGGACACAGGAAGTAAGGTTAAGAAACAAAAAAAGGTAGGATTTCCTCAAGCACAGAAATGGTTAGAAGAAGCTAATAAGAGACATAGGGAACAATTTTCAAATAAGGAAAGTAGTGGCTCGAGTGCAAAAGGTGCATTTTTTGTCCACAAAGAAGATGACGAAACATCTATTGTCTGTCGTAAACCAACGGCCCTACCCTTGTATTCTGATGTCACTAAAGACAGGGTTAGTCCACCCCAGTATCAAAAGAAAGAAGCAGAAAATCAAGAAAAGGTGTCCTTCGTAGTCTTACAGGAGGCAGAGAAGCAGGGAAAAATACCCTCCGTAGTTTTACAAAAAACAAGCAGAGGAGACTCTGGAGCTACGTAACCATAGTATAAACAAATCAGAGTAAAAACAAAAGAAGCTAAGGTACATACCCTGTCCACACACTCGTATCCCTTTACATGCAGATAAATATCTTGAGAAAAGAAAGAAAACAGGCTCAAACCTTTATGGTGAGCGGATAAAACACTTATGTTAATGTAAGCTCCGTCCAACAGAGGTAGAGGAAGGGACAGGGTAGAGGCAGAGGGAGAAGGAATGTAGGACGTTTTGAAGATTACGAAGGCAGACAAAAGAGGGGAATGTTTTAAATGCAGTAAGAAGGGGCATTTCAAGAGATTGCCTGAATCCGGAAATCCACTGCTGCTCCAAATCATAGTTCAGCATGACTATATAATGGCAGCACGGACGAACCGGACCCAGATGCTGAGGTCGACTGGCAAGAGTCAGTAATACAAAATGAGAATGATTTTGAGAATGTGAATAAAGAAGGTAAAAGGGAATGTGCAGGATGGGAGAATGAAGTGACTGATTTTTCAGGCGGCGAATATCAGGTTGTTAATTTAACAGCTGGCTGTAACTATGCAGCTAGAGGCACAACCGATTATCACACTTCAAGTAGAAGGGAAGGATGTAGAATTTTGTGTGATTCAGGGGCCTCCAGGACCCTGCTAAAACCTCTGCAGTGCCATCTGATGTAACTTCTGATGACTATGTATTAGTCAAGGCAGCCAATGGCGCATTTATAAAGAACCACTATCTAAACCCTTATGGTTTACGGACCCTGAAACTAACCAAACTATCAGATTTAGTCATTATTTCCAAAATTTGCCCTGTAAACTTATTAGGGAGAGATTTGATGCATGTGTTTGGCATAGCAGCTGTGCCGACTGCATCAGGGATTCTAGCCAAGCAGTAGAAATTCAAGATGTTATGTTGCAGGTGGGGCAGGGTGATTTACACTACTGGTACAGTAATGATCTTGTCGAAACTGGACCACAAAATGTAGTTAATGAGCTAACTAATTTAGCCTTAAGCAAATATGGCACACAACCGCCAGTGGGAGCTAAACAACTACATTGTACAATGTACTACAGAAAGCATGTAGGACCAGGCGACAAATATGAAGAGCAATTCTTTAAACACAAGGTCACAAAATCTTGTTACAAAACCTATATTGGGATAAAGCAGGAAATTCTGCAGTTACATGCAGTCTTACAAAAGATATGCAGTTACTTTTTCAATAATTCTATTGCACATGTCTCTGTAACAAGGGAAGAACAAATGGCATGGTATCTGGTGGGAGGAAAGTTACTGAATGGGCTAAAATGACGCCGAACAGTTGGCATGTAAAGGCGCAGGTACAAAGACTAAATTGGGTCACCCAGGCTAGACCAACAGTGCACCTCCGTGAAGACAGGCAACGCCACCCGGGAGGGCCATTCTGACTATATCTCCTAACCCCGGGAAGAATTGAAGTTACAATCAGTGCCAGACTCCTTATGGTCCCTGGCAACATGACATTGGGCTAATAAGAAGAGCAGGGCAGGTTAAAATAACTCCAAAATCCGACTTTAGACCTCACAAACGTCAGTATCCGTTGAGTAAAAGGCAGAAGAAGGCATTCTACCAGTGATCACGGCTCTATTACAAGCTGGGGTTTTAATTCCATGCACAGATTCACCGTGTAACACACCCTTGTTCCCAGTGAGGAAACCGGATGGGACCTGGAGAATGGTACAGGATCTGCAGGCTGTGAATGCTGCTGTGGTACCAAGGGCTCCTATGGTCCCAGATCCATCTGTTTTGTTAAATGATATCCTTCCCACAGATAAGTATTTTTCTGTCATTGATATCAGTAATGCATTTTTTTCCATCCTCTACAGGAAACTAGTAGGTTTTGGTTCGCTTTACGTTCATGAGCAAGCGGTACACCTACACCAGACTGCCGCAGGGATATTGTGAAAGCCCTACAATCTTTTCACAAGAAATGTCAACAAACCTGGCACAGTTTCAACCGGAGCATGGCTGTCATCTACTGTTATACGTGGACGACATCTTACTGGCTGCACCCACGGAGGCTGTCTGTGAGTCTGAAACTATTCGGTTATTGCATTTCTTGGCGAAAGAGGGACATAAGGTAAACAAATCTAAATTACAATTTTGTAAAGCTGAAGTACGATATCTAGGCTATACCATTTCAAATGCTGGTAGACAACTAAATAACTGTATAAAAGAAGCTATTTTACAGGCACCAATGCCCAGTACAAAAAAAAAAAAAAAAAAATGATGTCATTTTTAGGAATAACTAACTTTTGTCGTAGTTGGATTCCCAATTATGCAGAGGAAGTGAGTCCACTTTCATAACTTATTTTTGCACTTCCCATGGCAGCACATGACGCGCTGCAATGGACAGATAAGGCAATACAGGCATTTACTAGGGTAAAGCAACTGATAGCAGGATCTGCAACACTTAGCTTCCCTGACTATACAAAACCTTTTGTTCAGACAGTAGATTGTAAGCAGGGCTTTATGACATCGGTTCTGTTGCAAACTTATGGGGATAAGTTGAGACCATTAGCTTTTATTCCAGTAAACTGGACACAGTGGCACGATCGTTGCCACACTGTGTACAAGCAGTAGTCGCAGCTGCACTGGCCGTGCAGGCGTCTGCAACCCTAGTTTTGTTTCATGACCTTACTTTACGGGTACCGCACTCTGTCGCGGTAATACTTCTACAGGATAAAGTTACCTTTCTCTTTCCTAGCAGACACTTGTCCTGCATGACAACATTACTATCACAACCACACATGACCATTGAGCGATGCACCACTCTTAATCCAGCCACGCTGTTACCTACAGCTGATGACGGTGCCCCTCACGCATGTTTAGACTTAATACACTCTAATGTCTTACCAAGACCAGACCTTAAGGATCAGCCTTTGGCAAATTCAGATTGGACCCTGTTCGTAGATGGGTCAGCACGTAAGAATGAGGCAGGTATTACACAAGTGGGTTATGCAGTCACAACTGAGACTAAGGTACTAGAGGCAAAACCTCTCCCCAGGAATCTGTCCGCATGCTGAATTGATTGCTTTGACCAGAGCATGTATCATTTCCAAGGATAAGGCAGTTACTATCTACACAGATAGTCAGTATGCTTTTTCCACGGTCCATGTCTTTGCACAGCAATGGAAAAATAGGGAATGGTTACTGCCTCAGGAAAGGAAATAACCCACAAGGATTTAATCCTTAGCCTCTTACAAGCTGTCCAACTGCCACGGGATTGGCCATCTGTAAGTGCAGCACACACAAATGCCAAGGATCCAGTATCACTTACAAATGCACTAGCTGACAAAACTGCAAAAAGTGTAGCCTTAACCTCTACTTTTGCACTCGAGACCACACAAAAAGAACTTCACCCTACAGATAAATTTGATCTACAAACTTTACAAGTAATGCAGGAACTTAGTACAGTTCAGGAAAAACAGCGATGGGTTAAATATGGGGCTATTTAAAAGCAGGGAGTTTTTGTAGGTCCAAATAATAAGTATGTCTTGCCAACAAACCTTTTTAGGTATGCCTCATTAATGACGCATGGCCCATCTCATCTGGGCCCTGCTGCTATGTTTCAGATAATCCAGCAAATTTTCTGGACCAAGGGTTTTATAGCGTATGCTAAACGATTTTGTTGGTCGTGCCTGCTTTGTGCACGATACCATGGTGGTGGGGTGCGAATCACCCCAGCAGCTTTTCCGCTGCCTCCGTATCCAGTTCACACAATCTGTATGGATTTTATTGAACTAACTCCTGTTCAACAGAAGCGATTTGTGTTAGTCATTATTGATGCTTTTACAAAATGGGTAGAAGCTTTTCCGTAGCACACTCAGATGCACTGTCAGTAGCCAAGGCTCTTACAAATAACATTATCTCTCATTTTGGGCTACCTACATGCATCTATTCTGATAATGGCACACATTTCGTGAACCAAGTTATTCAAAAGCTGGCCGCTTTCAGATCAAGTTAAAATATCACTGAGCCTACCACCCACAGTCAGCAGGGTTGGTTGAACGCCATACTGGCATTCTCAAAGGCAAGTTACATAAACTCATGGCGAGACACATCAGTCTTGGATAAACTGCTTACCTCTGGCACTCCTGTCAATGCGCCTTATTACGTCCGCAGTGGCAAGGTCTTTTGCCTGGAACGTGAGGGGGTGAAGAGATAGCAGATTACATGAGGAAAATGCTGACAAAACTAACACTTCTTTAACGAATTATTATTTTTCAGATCAGAAGAACAACAGGATCCTGAAAGTGGAACCAGGAAACTGAGGAACACTAATTAGTAGTAATCTTGTTTTGTATGAATATCTGACTATTGTAGCAATGCAAATACCGGAAGGATTTAGTCTTTCCCCACAAAAGCATTCCAAACTAATTTTGTTGTTAATAAGTGTGATTGTTACTTTTCTGTTTTGGCCGTTTTATTTTCAAACGAAACTAGCCAAGTGAAGAGAGATGAAAATACAGCTTGGCATCCACCCTTTAATACGTACCAAGCTATTAAATATGCATATGCTTTGTCTTTCAATGTTTCAAATTGTTGGATATGCACAGCTATCCCTACTGTACATGGTGGCCTGATGTTAGGTACAGTCCCTTTGGGGGCAAATGATACATGGACTAATTTACTGTTTGAAACTTCAAACGTAGCCTTAAAGGACAAAATAGCACTACCCCTCATGGGTCGTCAGAATGGAACTGTATGTTTCCAGAGATCTGGAAAAATTAAGGTTGGATGGAGTCAATGTAATGTAACCATAATTCATAACTGTACAATAGATGGGCACTGTGCAACGAGTTTCAAGCCTATAAGAGTGCTTATTAAGTGTACAGGGCTTATTAATGTCACAAACTTTTTTGAAAAAAATGTTATCTGTGTATGATCTTTTGTTTAAAGGGATACAAGACAAAGAAAATCATTCTATTCCAGTAAATATCACTCTTAAAGTGAATGACTGTTATTTTGTCTGTGGTAAAAAAGCATACAAGTGGTTACCAAGGAATTGGTCAGGCAGTTGTTTTTTGGGTTATTTGGCACCAGCTATAAGACATTCATTTACTCTTCCCCAAGGTAAAATATGAAATGTACGTGCTGTGAATAAACCTGTTAATCCCGTAGGTAACATTGATGCATCCTGAATCTATCATCACGATTTGGCCCACAGTAGCAGCAAGGGACTGTCACACATGGACTTGGGCGATGATGTCATTTCTTGGGCTGGTATTCTTCCAGCTTATGGGACAGTAAAATCTATTTGGGAGCTCAGAAAACTGTCAAAACTGTTAGAAACTCTGAGCAATGCAACTTTTTCTGTGCTAGGATTGGTGACGGATGAGTTAACTGCAATAAGGACTGTAGTGTTGCAGAATCGTATGGCTCGAACTCACCCTAGCGGCGAAGGAGGTACTTGCAAGTGTTGTCCGTTCATTACAGACAACTGATATGACATTAACAGTCATCTGGAGATCCTACAGCAAGTTTCTGAACTTACAAAACCAGGACAGAATCCATTGACTGACTTTTTCCAAAATTGGTTTGGGAATTGAGGAACAGTATTTATGAATGTCTTAATTGCTGTATGTATTGGTGCCATTATATTCCTACTGTTGGGTTGTTGCTGCATTCCTTGCATCCGAATGATAATATCGAGTGTATTGTCTGCCAATGCAACTAAAGCTTATTATTCTGAATATACAGGAAATGAACTGTGTTAAAACCTGTATGAATAAAATGTATTACTGGGGATACAAAGTGTTGTGAGGGGGGAAATGTAGTAAGAATCTTTGTGTTCAACATCTTTGTATCCTGTACAGGAAGGGTTAAAATGTGAAACTGCATTGCGTGCAAAGAAATAAGCTAAAATGAGTTGTTTTTCTTGTAAGGAATTTGCTGACCAGAAAGGAATGCACAGATGCTACTTTGGTCCAGGCACAGGCCTATCTTGGGACTGACCTCTGACCAAGGAGGAGTGCATAGATGTTACCTTGATGTAGGCACCAACTTATCTTGTGTCTGACTTTTTTACCATCTAAGGCTCCACTGAGTGAATTTATAGCCTTGACTGAAATTCCTTGTCTAGTAACCAGCTGCTGAGTATGCACGAAAGAGGGTATAAAAACCCATGTAAAGTGTGTAGAAATTAGACTGCTAGCAACAAAGATTTTTGTGGCAGATCTCCATGCATGTAAAATAAACTCTTTTTTGGCCTACCTTTTTTGCTGCGTGATTCTTCCAGTATATGTTAAGAGTATTAAAAATCTTTTGACAAGAATGATTTCACAGGGCACTTAATAACATAGTTGCTGTAGAAGGCAGAACTCCTAGAAGTCATGGCCAGAATTTCTCAGACATGCAAGAAAACATCTCGATTAGTGGACTTCCTTGCCCAGGCTTTTGTTGGAGAAGCCATTTATACCTCCACTGGCCACTTTAACTATAGATGCTTTACACCTAATATGAGGACACAAGGAACACCCACTATGGAACCTTTGATGAAAACATGAGTACTGCATGCCCTTGTACTAGAAATGAGAACATTTGTGCTGGTGTTGCAGGCAATTCAGCCCTGTCTATCTCATGGACACATTTCTGAACAAACAGACAACAGGATAACAGTGTAGTACAAAAGAGAAATGCAGTCATATTCCCAAATACAGAGAAGCTATGAAAATGTGGTAATGGAATTGCTGCTATCAGTATTTCACATCCCTGGGAAATCTCTAGTTAACAGACTGAGCAGACAGTATCGATGTCCATCAGTATTTACTGTGTAGTACAACAACCCACATTATTTTTCCCAAATTGTGGAGACCGGTGTGTGACCTTTTCTCACTTGCTATTTTCAAATGCATTCTATTTTCTCCCTTGTTCCATTAAGGAAGACCTCAGCCAGAAATATACTGATGCAATTATGGTAAAAGGGCCCACCTTGTTCATTTTCTACTTTCTCATTGATTGTGAAATGCCTTTTCAAAACACAATGGTCATTGTCCAAGTTGATTTTTTTGCACTCTGCTGGCCTAGAGTCTCATCTGGAGCCACGTTCACACCCCACAGTAACCATGTAGCTTCTCCAGTCCCCTTGATCACCAGGTCTTAAGGAATTCCTGGTCAGGAGAGTTTCCATGCTTTCATTTGTCCACCTCCCTTCTTAGTAGGTCTGCAAAGTCAGGTGGAAATAATTTGACTTCTGAGCTGCAAGCAAAGTGGTAGATCCTTACTTACTAGCTGTCACCATGACCCTATCTACCTGTCAGATGTATTTGGGCCTTACGTTTTCTTTGATCAAATTGTACCCATGGTGATCTCAGATTTCAGAGCAAGTCCTTGCCTCAGTCAAGATGCTCTTCGTGTTTCACTGTTGCAGTCATTACATTTG
The DNA here is from genome assembly GCF_019279795.1 of Protopterus annectens. Classification (NCBI taxonomy): domain Eukaryota; kingdom Metazoa; phylum Chordata; order Ceratodontiformes; family Protopteridae; genus Protopterus; species Protopterus annectens. The sequence goes on from NC_056751.1 coordinate 804,515,545, forward strand.
GTAATCCTGCTGGCAGGTTGCCCTCAGTCGGCCTGAATTCCAAAGTCCTGGGTCCTGTGTTGGCTACTGTCATCCCTTCCCTGATGTCAGGTCATCAGGGGTATAAAAGATGTGGCCAACGCCATTTTCTTTAGTCTTTCTTGCCGCGTGGTGCCCGAAGCAGAAGCAGTTCGCAAGTGCCGGTCGCCGACTCCTGAGAATTTCGTGTTAGAGTTTCAGATCTGAAGTCTTCTATAAAGCTAAGTACCCCATTGGGGAAACTTTTTTCTTGCTCCAGACCAATGTCATAAAAAGTTAATAATTGTATTTCTTGTGGGAAGCAAATACCTCATAAGGATTTTCATTCTTTCTGTATTCCTTGCCTAGGCCCTGATCACAACATTTCTGGTTGTCGGTTTTGTGCTAGATTTAACCAACGCACTATTAAGCTTCAGTATGATTTTGCTTTAAACTATTTTGGACGCCGGTTTAATTATCCAGAAATGTCGTCGGATAGCCATCCGACTACCGGAGTTCACAAAAAATGCAAAGAAAAGGAAAGAGATACACAACCGAGGCCCAAAACCGATGACGAAGCTTCTCCTAAGCCAGTCGCCAGTTCGCCGGTCCTCAGTGAGGTGCTTTTGCAGCCCCTGACACCGGCTACTTTAGAGGCTCAGGCCGGTACCGACTCCCACGTGGAGTTGGCTATGCCGCTGGAAACTCAAGGTATTGGAGCCTTGGATATTATCCCTTCAGATGGGTCCAGAGCCACTGAGCAGGCACCGGCTTCTGAGGGTGTATTCAGACCTAAACATCTTTACATTAAACCAATTTCAGCTTCAAAGGCAAAGACTAAAGCACCTTCCAAAGCAAAGAAACAAACTCAAGAGCCACGTGGTCAGGTCTCTATGCCCAAAAAACAGATGCTCAAAATGGCCGAAGACTTGATTACCTTGATCAGGGGTTCCCATCCCTCTCCTGATAAGAGGCCTAGGCAAGAGACTGACTATGAATCTTCAGATCAGGTTTCCATTTCTTCTGATTCCTCTTCTGATCAGGAATATTCTCTTCCCCCCTATGAGGATTCTGATGCTGAAGAATCTATTCCTTCAGCTTCTCCTCCATAGGACTATTCTTTTGGGAAATCATTACATACCATGAGGGAGCATTTCCATTGGGAGAGCCAAGATTTTTCAGAATCTAAAAAGAGGCTCAGGGATTTCCTTTTACTACCTCAACACAAGCCACTAGCCATCCCACCTGTGTTAGACATTGTAGATGATGTGTTTTCGGAGTCTAGTCTTACCCCTGACTCCTTACCTCCAGCTCCTGTTAAGCCAGACAGATATTACAGGGTTCCTGACTCTCATAAATTCCTTTTTAAAAACCCTGCTGCAGACCCAGAAACTATTTCTCAGGGTCCGAAAGGAGTTAAGGCTTCCACTGCAAAAAACTCTACCCCCTCTGACAGAGATTCTAGAGCACTAGATAGATGGGGAAAAAAGGTTTACACATCAGTTACCTTGGCTAGAAGGGCCTTAAACTGTCAGTTTCATATGCTCAAATATCAGCAACATGTCATGGCATTGCTTAAACAGAAACTGTTATTAAACTCTGAATGTGCAGAAAACAAGGAAATGCAGGATGTATTGCATGCAGCTGAACAAGTTGGAAAGCATGCTTTGCAGTGTGGTTTTGATTCTTTAGAGCTCTCCTGCAGGGCAGCAGTTACAGGTTCTGTAATTAGAAGGCATGCTTGGTTAAAGGAACAAAATCTGCCTGATCATGTTAAAGTTAAATTATTAGATGCACCTTTACAGTATGATACTTTGTTTGGTGTTAAGGCAGAAGAGGTGTTAAAGAAAATGGAGGACTAAGCTGAATCTATGCAAACGGTCAAAGATTTTTTACAAGTACAGCCACCTAGGTTTAGTAGACACTGGCCAACAAAAAATTGGTCCTTTCCTGTGTCAGACAGACCTCAAAGGGGCAGAACCAGATGCCCTAGAGGCAGATCCCAGGTGCAAGGTTCATTCCGCTCAAAACAATGGGGGGCTTCTACCTCTAAAGTTGGAGAAGACAAATCACAACCATTCAAGAAACAGTCCCAATGACTTCCCCCTGCCTACACCAAGCACTTATCTCCTGGCAGCACCCTTAGGGGGGAAAATTAGCACTTTTTTCACAAAATTGGCACATTATAATCCAGGACAAGTGGGTCTTAAATATCGTGTCACAAGGCTACAAGTTCCATTTCCATACCCTGCCAAAGGCAAACTGCTGGCCAGATCTGCCAAAAAATCAATGGGCAGAGGCACAAAAACAAGTCTCATCCCTCATGGACATGGGGGCCATTCATCTAGTACCAGAGCAAGAGCAGGGACAAGTATTTTACTCAAGACCGTTCTTGGTACCCAGAAAGGACAAAGCCTGGAGGCCAATACTGGACCTATCTATTTTGAACACATTCCTGGACATACCAAAATTCAAGATGTTGACTTTGCAGCAGCTTCTGCCCATGCTGGGCAAGAACACTTGGTTTGTGACTTTAGCCCTAAAAGAGGCATACCTGCATGTCCCAATCAGACAAATATGCAGAAGATACCTCAGATTCAAGGATGGCTCAATGCATTACCAATTCTCTGCACTGCCCTTTGGCTTATCTACTGTGCCCAGGGTCTTTACAAAGTGCCTGGCACCAGTAATTGCATTCTGCAGACAAAGAGGAATACAAATATATCCTTACTTGGACAACTGTCTAATTCAAGCAGAGAACACAAAGGACATTTTTCTACAGCATCTGGCATTTGTGAAAAGACTTCTAACATGCCTAGGGTACACAGTTAACGAAAAGAAATCAAAACTAGTACCCCCTCAAGAGATAATATTCCTGGGTGCAAGCTTAAATACAACTGCCCAGATGGCTTATCTCACGCCAGACAAACAAAGGCAACTGACTACCTATTTCAAAATGTTGGCAACAAAGGCCCAGTTATCTGCAAGAAAAATTCTGCAGGCTTTGGGCTTCATGGCATCCTGCATCCTACTAATTCCATATGCAAGACTGCATATGAGGAAACGTCAGTGGTACCTAAAAAGTGTTTGGACTCAACATTGCCACAGCCTGGAAACTATGATTACTCTCATTCCCTGCCTGCAACAGGAGTTTCGATGGTGGGCAATGGCTTGTCACCAAAACAAGGGACAGTCATTCACATTACCCCTAGCCAGGCAAACACTAACAACAGATGCATCAGATTACGCCTGGGGGGCCCACATGGCAGGAAGATGCATTCAGGGTGCATGAACCTCAAACCAAATGCATCTACATATCAATCAAAAAGAGATGCTAGCCGTTCAAAATGCCCTGACAGCCTTCAAGGACCCACTTTATCCAGGACAACTACTGATAAAGACAGACAACATCACAGTCATGTGGTATATAAGCAAGCAGGGGAGCACACATTCTTACCCCCTTTGCAGACTGGCCATGACTTTGTTGGACACAGCATTGACTTACCAAGTACATCTGCAGGCACAATTCCTGCTAGGAAGGAAAAATAATCTGGCAGACGAACTAAGCAGAAACCTCATGGATCCCCACGTGTGGCACTTGGATCCACAAGTCTTCAGCATGATAACAAGGAAATGGGGCTGCCCGGACATAGCTCTATTTGCCTCCCCTCACAACTACCAACTAAAAAGATTCTGCACAAGGATTTATCACAGACAAGCATGGAAAGTGGACACCCTATCTTTCAGCTGGAAAAACCTATCAGTATATGCATTTCCTTTTTTTTTCTGGACGTTGAAATATATTTGGGTTCAGACAATACAATACAGCATAGACCTTTTCAGAAGAGTACAGCAGCTGAGAATTTTTTGCATGCTTCCAGCATGCATAGTGACCATCTCCTTGATTCTTTACCATTCGGAGAATTTAAACACATTGGTGTTAACACTTCTGAAAAGAGAAGGATTCATAGTGAATTTAATAAAGTTGAAAAGAAACTTAGGGGAAGGGGTTATTCTAGTGAGAAAATTAGAATGGCCAGAGTCAAGGTGGAACAAGAATTAGGTTTAAGGGGGACTATTAGGAAGACTCAAAGAAACATGAATGAAAACCCAGGTACCCAGCCGATTAGTTTAGAGGAGGAGAGGCCCAGTGATAATTTGTACTTTGTCACCAAATATTCACAATTTTCATGTATATTATATCACCAGAGATGAGAACTATTTCCATCCAAAGTCACCTTTTCTTACAGCAGGTATTCCAATTTGAAGGAAATATTAAATGTTAGAAATATATGTAAGGAGAACATTAGAAAGGGGTTAAAAGCTTGGATGGCACAAAAATCAATAATGTAGTATATAGGGCCTCAGAATACGTAGTATATATCATAGGATGTGGTTGTGTGGAACAGAGGTGGTATATAGGTCAAACAACCAGAAGGGTTAAGCTTAGAATTCTTGAACATTTGGGAGATATAAAGCATAGAAGAATGGAGAGTCCTGTGGCCAAACATTTTTGTGAGCAACATAGGGGGGTTCCTGAGGGATTTATTTTTTGTGTGTTGGGGAAACCTAGTATCTTTGGTAATGAGGTAGTTTTTTGTGACAAATTATTAGAAATGGAATCCAGGTTCATTCATTCATTCTCAATTATAAAACATTGTTTCCAAATGGCATGAATATGGAAATTTAAAATAGAATATTTTAAAGAAAATGTTTTGTACATGAATTTAGTAAACTTTGTATGTAATAAGCATTTATAACAAGTGGTATATCATTTACAAATGTATGTTATTTATGAAAAGTAGTTATATTGAATTAGTTGAATAAGGTAATATATAAAAGTTAATTGAATTTTTAATGTTTAGGATTAACAATATTTTTATGCAATGCAATTGGTATTTTTGTTTAATGAAGTCAGAAATCATTATAAGAATGGAGTTGGAAACTTCAAAATGAAGCATTATGGTTGAATCAATTGATAAATTATTTAAATAGGGTGAATTAATCACAAAGTTTCATCAAACAGTTCACTGTTTGTGTTGTGTTCCGGTTTTGTGTATTTAAAGTCATTATTTGGAGAATTGGAGGTGTTCGTTTTTGAAGTATATGCATTTCCCCCTTTGCCTCTCCTCCCCAAGGTACTCCTAAAGGTCAGACAGGAGAAGCCAAGGATGATACTGATTGCCCCAGACTGGCCCCGCCAGTACTGGTATCCAATACTAAGGAGCTTGTCTCAATGCCCAGCATGGACCTTACCTCAGATACCTCATCTACTGTCCCAGCAAAACAATCAGATCCTGCACAGCCAACTCAGGACTTTAAACCTGGCAGCATGGCGGATAATGTAGTCATACAAAACACACCTCTCAGTAAAGCTGTGATGGATGTCATTTTGGAGGCCAGAAGGCCTAGTACTAGAAAATCATATGCTGGAAAATGGAAGAGATTCTTTGCTTGGGACCAGGCACAAGGAACTGATACAGCTGTGCCAAATATTCCTCCGATTTTTCAATACTTAACTGAGATGCTGGACAAAGGTCTATCTTTTTCATCTATTAAAATTCATGCCTCTGCCATTTTGGCTCATTACAATACAGAGCCACCACTCTTTTTCTCATCCCTTACTAAAACAGTACCTCAGAGGAGCCAAAAATTTAAGGTCTCCAAGGAGATCACCAATGCCTGCATGGGACCTCAACTATGTCTTGAAAAAACTCACCCTGCCTCTTTTGAGTCAGCTGCTACTGCTGATATAAAGTTTTTATCTTGGAAAACAGCTCTGCTCCTAACAATAACTTCTGCCAGATGAGTTTCAGAGCTTCAGGCATTCATGGCTGTGGAACATTTTATCATTTTTTATCCTGACAGGGTCTCTCTGAGGACAAACCTAACATTTATGCCTAAGGTGGTGTCCAGTGTGGCTCTTAACCAAACTATTCATCTGCCAACTTTTTATCCAAATCTACTGAACAAGGGGGAGAGAATTCTGCATTCTTTGGACGTACACAGACAACTTAGATTCTACTTGGACAGAACCAAAGTTTTTAGAAAGACAGAACAATTACGAGTGGCATATGCTGCAGGATCACAAGGAAAGGCTATCTCAAAGCAGACTGTTTCAAAGTGGATAGGCCACTATATTCATTTCTGCTACTTATACCATGGCAAGTCAGTGCCTAAGGGCATTAGACCACATTCAACCAGAGCTGCAGCCACTTCAGCAGCCTTTCTCAGGGGAGTACCAACCAAGGACATTTTAGAGGCTGCTACTTGGAGTTCAGTGCACACCTTCACAAAGCACTATAATCTGCCACTCAACTCTAAATCCAGGGCAGGCTTTGCCACTGCAGTTCTGCATGGCCTCATAGCCGCTCCTAATGCTGTTTAGCTCCAGCCTCCCGTCCATAGCTTTGGGACTCTACCCAAATGTAATGACTGCAACAGTGAAACACGAAGAACATAGTACAGTTGTGTACACTTACCATAAATGTAGATGTTCGAATGTATTCACTGTTGCAGTGCAGGTTACCCACCCCCCACCCCCTTTCTTCTGATGGAATCTATCTTTCCTTCTCTGACTTATACAACCTTTGTGGTGTATTTGCTTGTAGATAAAGGTAAAGTTTATATTGGTGCATGTATTTATATGTATATAAATTTTGGCTACCCTTTTAGGGGGCACCTGACATCTGGTGCAAGACAAACTAAAGAAAATGGCGTTGGCCACATCTTTTATACCCCTGACGACCTGACGTCAGGGATGGAGTGACAGCAGCCGATGCAGGACCCAGGACTTTGGAATTCAGGCCGACTGAGGGCAACCTGCCAGCAGGATTACCCAAATATAATGACTGCAACAGTGAATACACTCAAACATCTACATTTATGGTAAGTGTATACAACTGTACTGTCCCCAAGGGTTTCATTACATATTTATTATTTATTTATTTATATTTGTTTACTAGGAAAGTCTGATTGGGAACAAACCCCTTTTCAGCATAGGCCGAGGAGAAGAGTTCCATGATTAAATTAAAGGTACATATCCAATTTATACAAAGATACATATGGTGTTATAATATTGGACATACATGACATACGAGATTTTACAAAAATAGACAAAACAAAGGAAGGAACCTTTCAGCTTCGGCCTGCAGAATGAGACCTAGATCCACTGTTGGATATGTATTTCATGCTGGGGAAAAATAATTCCTGCTGCTACCCTTCAAGGCAGCAGCTTCTGTAGAGCAAACTTTTTCAGTTACTTGATGATGTAAATAAATTCAATTCTCCTCTGATGGAACCCTTTTCTGAAGCTGCTGCCTATACCTCTGACGTCTATTCTCACTTAAATATTTGTATTGGTAAGGCAGTCCCTGTCCTTACCAGATATAATGAGAATTTCAAAAATATAGTTGATTTGATTGGTTGTTCTGTGTTTTAAATATTTGTTAGTTAATCTGTGATTTTATTGTGGTCTGATGAAATGGATTTGAACTGCGAAAGCGCTTACCTGTTCAACAGAATAAAGGATTTCTCAGTTTTTTAAGGATTATTTATTACCTCTGTGAGCCTTGCTTGGAACCTTCGTTTTTGTGACTATATACTCAGAATTTCAAAAATAACCTGACGTGGTGAAACATCAGTATAAGTACGTTATATAACGACAGAAAAAAATGCTTAATGCTTATAAGAGATCTCATTCTACCCACCCTAACAGCAGTCTAAAGCAAACTGGTAAAGTGCACAGTGGAACCATTAGGAAGCTCTAAGCAGAATGTCAACTTAAAATTGCCACTAAAGTCAAAAGCAACTACACATCTTGCTATAATTGTGCCAAGAAGTGAAAAACTAATACCCAGTAATGTATGGAGTTAGTCCACAGAAGTACTGCACACTCTGAACCAAAGGAAATAGCTAATATCCTAGCTGACAAATTTAGTGCAGTTTTTCTCCACCTATAGTTGTGGCTATTTCAGTAGCTATTCTACAGTATTTCATAATTCTATCCATCCCTTTTAATTACAATCAAGCAAGTTTTCTCAGTCCTCTCAAAAACTAAGAACACCTCATCCATGAGTCCTGATAATGTACCAGAATGCCTGATTAGCAGTGCCAAATATGGTCTGTCTAAACTCATATTTAACCTGTTTAATCTAAGCCTTTCTATTGATTGAATTCCTGAAGCCTGGAAAATGCTGTTGTAATGCCATTACATGAGGGTGGTCCAAAGATGGACACTGGTAACAATAAACCTGTTAGTCTCCCTAGCCCCATATGTAAAGCTATGAAGCATTCCATCTCAGACTTCATTATTCTGCACATTGAAAATCTCTAACCCATGGATTGTCAGCAATTTGGCTTTGCCAAAGAGTGGTCCTACTTCTTTACCCTCATTGTTTTCTTTGAAAAGGTAGTTATGCAGTACATACATCATATCTGGCCTTTGATGCTATTCACCATGCTGGCATTATTGACAGACTTTTAAGTCTGAATATAAATCCATATGCCGTGTAGCAGACAGCTAACTGGTTATCTAATGGAACTTATGTGGTTAGAGTCACAGGGGCTACTACTGAATGCAAAAAAAGTTGCTAATGATGTAAAATAGGGCTCAGTGCTGGGAACTCGCCTACTTAGCATTTATTTCTCAGACCTTCATACCAATACTCTTGGCGTACGGTTATCTAAATATGCAGATGACTGTAAAGCTGCTCCAGCATGGGAGAGATTATGATAACAATTGGTGCAAGGACAATGGGGTGAAATTAAATGTGAAAAAAAGAAGCATAATTAATTTTGGTAAACAAAATATTTTCACATGCAGTAATGATGCTGTATCCCTCCAGTCAGATACTTTAGTACTGGATCTAGGCACTCTTTTTGATAAATCATTTACAGTCTTCTGTCTCATTCATTTGATTTTTATGGACATCTCCACCAGATCTAATGAAGTCTCAGCTCCCCTTTGCTTGTAACTCATCAGAACCATTATTGGATATAATACTTCTTTTGGTATGTATTTGTATAAACATATCCCTCAACTTGAGAGGCCTCAGAGATTCATAACCCAAAAGACCAGTGGCCTCAAAAGTCTAAGTTATTAGGGCAGACTGGTAACCCCCCCTCTCTCTTATAGACTTAACCATGGAGACTGTCTAGCCTTTTAAGGCATGAACAATCTAACCATCTTTGACTTCCTGTTTCTTCATAGAGCAGATAGTACCTCAAATACCTGTTAAAGAAAGTAAACCTTCATCAATGGATAAATAAGACACATTGCCATGATAGATTCATATCACAATGTATCCTTTACCTCTGGGATGAGTTTTCTTTAAATGTCAAACAGAGAAACACCCTAGCCACCTTAAAGGGAAACCTGGGTAATTGGATGGACAGCCTTTTTGCCTAGGCTTGTAATGGTCTAAAGATTAATTTGCTAATACTTAGCTTTGAACCTATTTGTGGTGGCGGTCAAGTCAAACCCTCTGGGCTGATCTAATAAATTAGAATCCCTGTTATTATTCCTCATTTTATGCACTCGTCTTTCATTCATGCCAAAAGTAGCCCCTGAAACAGTCACAAGTCAGGTCCCTTGTATTTCCATTCTTTTGGCACAGTATTTGAGCAATGAAGAGGATTTGCTGCACATTATATATATTCATAGGCAGCTAAGATTCTATGTAGACATCCCTAAAGCTTTACAAATAAAAAGAGGGGTCAGAATGGAGAGATGATAAGTCAGCAAGCAAGGGGTAGTATTGCAGAAATTGAATTCATCCTCAGGTCTTGGTGAGTACCTTCATGAGGTAGACCGTGTTTTCACAAAATGTCACCAAGACGACACTGATATATAGGCTGCATTTATATAGCATATGTCATGGACAGAGGTAGTTTAAAAATTAAAAAAAGGTAGCTGGCTGCACAAGACCCAGGATAAAAAGTGCCCAGTCCTGGTAGGCACACTGGTGCCAAGACTGGAAAAGATGACAGTGTAGAATCCTCAAAATACAGAAGCATTCCTACAATGGGACCAGGCCAGGCCCATGGGAACGATGGCCCCCCCTGTTGTAGTAGGAAGTAGTAATCCACAAAAATCACAAAAACGGATAGGTCAAAGAAGAGCCATAAAGATGATAAAGTGGACTGTTGAGGATAAGAAAGAAATTATGTATTGTTACCCTTATACAAAAAGCCCAGAATTTCCAGACACGAGATATACAAAGTGATTAAGAGAGAAATTAGAGGAAAGAAAACTACTTCCACAAGAAAAACTGTCAGAAGCTTCAAATAAAAATTTGTATTCATTAATATAACAGATATGTGTAAAACAGTATATAGATCAAGAAGCTTTGATCTGTTTGGAAAAAGAAGCATCTGAGGAAGTACAAAAATATAAACAAAACCTAGAGAATTTTGAAAAGTATAAAAAAGAAATATGGACATGGGAAAGAAAGAGAGATTTAATATGGTGCAATATTTATGCAAAGGAGAAAGCCAAATTAATCAATGTAAAGAAGGCAGCCCCTAAGATATTCGAAGAGAAATACAGGCAAAGGCACCCAGATATGGAAAATTCCACAATAAAAATAATATCACAAAGAGGAAATGTAGAAAAGAAGCTTAATAAAGTAGAATTTAAAAAAATAGAAGTTGAAGTTATGGAGTGCCTGCGAAGTGAAGGATTTGGTATAGAAGGTCTAATACAGGTTACATCACAGCATGATGATTTGACTCCCCAAAGTAAGGAGAAGCAGGAAAATCTTGAGACATCTGAAGAAGAAATATGGACATGGGAAAGAAAAAGAGTTTTAATGTGGTGGAGAAAGCAATGCTAGCCAATACAAAAAGAGCAGCACCAAAGATATTTGAAGAGAAGTGTAAGCAAAGGAATCCAGACATGGAACATTTTACAATACAAAAAAATAAGAAGACAAAGAGGAAAAGTAGTAAAGGAGATTAGTAATGGAGAAGCTAAAGAAATAGAAACTGAGGTAATGTAGTACCTGTGACATGAAGGATTCAGTGTAGAAATCTAATTCATAAAGCACCACAACAGGACAGAGCAATGGATATCCAAATTAAGGGGAAACCAGTGAAATGGGAAGCAATTGGTCAGGTGCCATATGAAGATATTTTGGAGCCTTCCATAAACATTCACTTGAAGCTGGACAGGAATCTGTGGAAACTCTGATGCAGTTAATGTTGATGAGTGATAGGCCAGTGAGTTCCCATATGACAGAGCAGCAGATGGCACAGGATGAAATTGAACAGAATGTGCCACAGGAAGATGCTATAAAACTTTCTAAAGAAAGCCTGCAGGAAATAGAAAACAAAAAAATGTGCCCTTAGTTTAGAAGAAAATTAGCTAAGAGAAGAGTTGCTTGATTTAATAGACATAGGTAGACATATTAAGTTCAATTAAAGAAATAGACTGCAGAAGGTTAATAAAACCCAGAATGTCAGAAGTCTAATAAAACAAATGAACACAGTAATTAGGACTGTCCATAGAGATCCATGTGATATAACAGACGTAAACAGGATATATTACTGTTCAGCTAAATTAATAACAGATAAAATTCTGCCACCACAAAAAATCAAGTGAAAGAAACAGAAGGTCAATAAAACCCTAAAAGTTAGAAGTTTGATAAAACAAATGAACACAGTAATTAGGATTGTCCATGGAGATCCATGTGATATAATAGAAGTAAACGGGATATATTACTGTGCAGCAAAATTAATAACTGATAAAATTCTGCCACCAGAAAAGATCAAGTGAAAGAAATAGAAGGTCAATAAAACCCTAAAAGTTAGAAGTTTGATAAAACAAATGAACACAGTAATTAAGACTGTCCATAGAGATCCATGTGATATAACAGAAGTAAACAGGATATATTACTGTGCAGCAAAATTAATAACTCATAAAGTTCTACCACAAGATCACAGGGTAGTAAGGAAAAGAAAGGGGAGAAATTGAATGCCATCATGGAACTATGGCATAGAGAAAACTATAAAGCAATAAGACAAGAAGTGCCACTGTTAGAGGAATACAGAAGAGGGAACAGATCAACAACTAAGACATGATAAAAGCAATATGCAGTATTAGAACAAATCAAGATACATCATGTTCTATTGTAAGTAACAAACTACACAGGCAGAAAATCTTAGAAAAATAAGCAATTTATTGATGACCCAAAAAGTTTTTTAGAAAATTGGGAAACAAGGTAAAAGGAATTGAAAGAACACCAAAAAAAAGAAATAAATACATTTTGAAGACTATCTATGAAGATCCTGTGGAATATAACAAAGATGCTAAATGGATAGAAGAAGTAAAAGAAAGAATAAGAAGTTTAAAGGTACAGGATAAGAAATGGGATGAAGTAACAGCTAGAGAGATTGAAACAAAGTTAAGAAAAGCCTCTAACTGAAAAACCCCAGGCCCAGATGTAGCACCTACCTTTTGGCTAAAAGCATTAACATCTTTGCATTAAGATTTAGCCATGAGTAAGAACTATTTATATGTGCACCCTGAACCGACACCAACCTGGCTGACAACAGGAAGAACAATGCTCCTACTTAAGAATCAACCTGCAAGCTACCCTAAAAATTATAGACCAATAACTTGCCTTCCGATGATGTATAAACTGTACATGGGAATTGATGCCGACAGAGTTTATAGTCATGTAGAAGAAAACTCAATTATGGCAGTAGAACAAAAGACCAATAAAAGACAGTCATATGGAAAAAAGGATCATTTGTTGTTAATAAAGTCATAGTGGAGAACTGCAAAAAGGGGAAGAATTTAAGTATGGCATGGATTGACTACAAAAATGCATTTGATAGTATCCCTGATTCATGGATAAAAGAGTGCTTAAAATGTATAAGATATAGCCTACACTGATCAACTACATTACAGTGACTATGAAACAGTGGTAGACCACTTCGCTATTAAGCCATGATAAAGGACAAATTATTATCCCAGAGATAAAAATTCAAAGGGGGATATTCCAGGGTGATTGTCTGTCACTGCTGCTGTTCTGCATTGCCCTTAACCCATTAAGTTGTCTACTTAACAGCTTAGGCCATGGCTATAATTTGGCTCCAAGAAAACAACAAAGTGTGAAGACTTCTCATCTTCTCTTTGTCAATGATTTAAAACTGTATAGCTCAGCAGATGAGGAACTGAAATCACAACTGCAAGTTGTCAAAACTTTTTCAGATGATATAAGAATGTCATTTTGTCTTGATAAATGTGCAAAAGCCATCTTTAAAGCAGGAAAACTGCAGCACCAGGAAAACATCAGTTTGGGACAAGAATGTGGTATAAAATAACTTAAGCTATTGAGAGTGTATACATATTTGGGAATTGATGAAGGAGCAACAATAAAACATGAACATATGTGAATAAAACTTAGTAATGAATACTTTAGAAGACTTAAACTAATCCTGAAAACAGCATTGACATCTAGGAACAAAATCCAAGCTATAAACCAATTTGCTTTTCCTGTCCTAACTTACAGTTTTGGAGTAACTGACAGGCCCCAAAATGTGTTGGATAGAACGGATATTAAAACAAGAAGGATGCTTCATGCTAACCAAATGATTTATAAAAATCAGTGCATACCAAGATTATATATTGAAGCAAACTGGTGTAGATTCTCCAAACAAAGATAAACCAAACCAAACAAGTCCAACAAATCCAATGGCGCAAAGGTATACACAAAAAAGTTTGTGTTGCACAAGAAATTTAATGAAGCGCTTTTCGTCACTGTTGATACAGTAACTTCATCAGATCAAGTAAAAAAAACTTCAAGGCATATTTAAATAACAAATTTAAACAACATCACATGTTTAAAACTTCCTATCAACAACCAGGACTGTGTTAACGCATGTTTTTAAAGGGAAACAACTAACATATTTATACAATTTAAGTACACTTAACTTTTCAATAAAATATAAATATATAGCAAAGCCTGAATATTCTATACACTTCCAAAAAATGTTAAAAACTAAAAAGCATCATCTGTTTAAACTTTTTAACTTGAGCAAACAGGTGATGTTACATGCTTCATTGAGACCTGGACTAGAAAAAGCATTCAGTCTCAGCTGTCAGGCTAATTCACGTTCCTCTAAAAGCAAGTTAAATGGGCCACCCCTAACATCTACCTGGACTTGGTCAATTGCCTTAAACATGAATTTGTGTCCCCCACTCAAGTATGAATGTTTAGCAAGAGAATTGTCACTTTTGTTGATATCAATTGCATGGGTGTGTTCATACACTCTGTCACAGAGCCTACACTCCATTTTTCCAACATAGAAAGCTGTGCAGGATGAACACTTAGCGATATACACAACAAACTTAGAGTTACAGTTAAGTTTGTGTTTTAATTCAAACTTCCTCTCATTAATTGTAAATGTCTTACCTAACTCAATAAATTTACATAACCTGCACATACCGCACGAAAACATCCCTGCATGTCTATTCACATTCATTAGTACCTTGAAAATATGCATAATAAGCAGAAAAGCATTGAGTGTGGACTTATTGTTTATACATTTTCCTTAGTGTACACACTCAGATATTAGGTGAGAAGATGTTTTATATACATACTTTTAAGTAAAATGAGGATACACTATACATGCACAATTTTAGAAAAGAAATTATTAATGGAAAGCTATATACAATATTTACAATGTTGAACCACAAGAAATAAGCAGCTAATATTTTTTATTTTTTTTTATTTTATTTATTTAACATTTGTTGACCGGGAATGTCCGACTAGGTTCCACAGAGCCTGTTTTCAGCGGAGGCCCGGGGAGAAATTCTCCAGATGCATGTCTTTGGAATGTGGGAGGAAACCGGAGTACCCAGAGGAAACCCACGCAAACACAGGGAGAACATGCAAACTCCACACAGAAGGCACCCCAGCCGAGAATCGAACCAGAGAACCTCTTGCTGTGAGGCGACAACGTTAACCGCTGCACCACTGCGCTGCCCTAATAGAGAAAGGAGAGCTTAGAAAATACTCATGGGAGCATAGCTGAAGGAGGGTTCATAGGTTCATAGGTTTATACTAGGCTATCTGCCCTAAGGCATTTATAAGCCTAGCCCAAATTTTTGTGGCTTACGCCACCCCTTATATGAAAAAATACTGTGCCCATTAGTTTGTTGTGCCTCTGTCCAGCAGTGACACAGAGATGATTCCCGGGGTAAACCTACGATCTCCCATCCACAGGTCTAGATTTCTCTTGAACAGAGTCAGCGAGGTGCTCTGCCTCACATGGACCGGGATTTTATTCCACAGCATAGGGAGTCTCTGAGTGATAAATCTATCCCTCCAGCACGTCCTATTTATATCCGTGCTAAGGGTTAAGTCGCTTGCTCTAGTGGTTTTGGTGGATTTGGATTTTTTGAGGTGGAGCATGTCCATTAATCTGGGTTGGACATGGCCTTGTATGTCAGGCACATGTCACCTCTGAGCAGACGGTATGCGACTGAATAGAGCTGGAGTTTCTTCAATCTGGCAGCATATGACAGATTTTGGAGTCCCTTTATCCTTTTGGTGAGGAACTTTTGGGGTCTCTCCAATTGCTGCAGATGTCGGGTGAGATACATCCCGAATGGGGCATTGTACTCGATCATTGGTCTGATAAGTGAAGAGTACAGGGGAACAATGACCTCACTAGATCTGGATGTGAATTCCTTCATGATCAGGTGGGCAATGTAGAAGGTCTTTCTAACCACTTTAGCAATGTGAGTGTCAAAAGAAAGGCCACTGTCAACCTGGGTCCCTAGGTCCCTGATAACCTCTTCTGTGCTTAGTGGATTGCCACCTATATGGTAGCTTGGGTTACCTTGTTTTTCCCGAAGGGTATGACTATACATTTTTGGCGTTTAACTTCAGGCCATGGCTCTGGCACCAGCTATCTGTTTCCGTGAGTCCCTTCTGAAGGATATCTGTGTCCGATGCACTTTCCACTATGGCCCAGTTTGCAGTCGTCTGCAAACTTTGTCAGCCATAGTCCTCCCATGCTGGCCTGTTCTTCTGTGAAGTAGATTCCAAACAATAGGGGCCAAGGACCGAGGCCTGTGGGACACCACTTGTGACCGGCTTGGAGTCTGACACAGCGCCAGCAACTCTAACCCTGTGGGTTCTGTCCTTAAGCCAGTTTGCAACCCATCTTGTGACATATGGGTTTACATTTAAGCTGGTAAGTTTTTCTACAATACCCGAGTGGGGTATTGTGTCGAAAGCCTTTGCAAGGTCAAGGTAGGCTGTATGGACTGCCTTTCCCTCATCAATGGCCTTGGTGACTGTTTCGAAGAAGTCGACCAAGTTCAAAAGGCATGATCTTCCCTTGACAAAGCCAAACTGGGTCGGGTCCAATGTCTGCAAGTCCCCTATATCTTTGTTTATGAGCTCCATTATGATCCTCTCCATAGCTTTGCAGACTAGACTTGTTAAGCTTATGGGGCGGTAATTACCAGGGTCCGTGAGGCGCCGCCTTTGTGGAGTGGGACAACAGTTGCCGTCGCCACTCCTTGGGCATGTATCCTGTGGTAAGGCTGAGATTAAACAGCTGCCTTATGTGCGGGTTTAATTCCTCATTTAGCTCATGTAGCACACAGCCGGGGACACCATCCGGTCCCATTGATGCTGTGTTTTTAGCTTTAGAGAGCAGCTTTCACCTGCGCATTTGAGATGTCCGGGAGGCTACACTCGGCTGGGATAGTTATCTCTCCTTTAGGGGGGAAGAGGGGGGTGAAGTTTGCACTGAAGCTGTCTGCCAGTATGTTGGCAATGTCTGTGGGTTCAGTGATTTTTTTATCATTTTGGACTAATTCTGAGCATGTCTGGGAGTTTCCACCCAGGTTCCTAACATAGCTAAAAAAGGCCTTATGATTGTCCTTTGAATCCATGGCAATTTTTCTCTCAAAATTGGCCTTAGTTGATTTTATGAGTGCTCGTATTTTTTTACTAATAATGATCAGGGGTGACTTCCCTTTTATGGATTTTGTTCTATCATGTAATAGCTTTCTCCTCTTATTGTAAAGTTTGTTAATGGCTGGGGTCCACCAGACTGGACGTTTGCCCTTTGTGGAAAGAGTCTTGGTTTTATTTGGGATTGCCTGATCCATGCAGTCCTGGAGGTGTTCATAGAAGGCATTTGTAAGGGCTTCCACAGCTTGGGTTGTGGTTTCCACTGGCTCAGGGGCCTTGAAGGATACCACACCAGTCTTGAGTAGTGTGAAGTTTGCTTTAGAAGTTCTTCACTATGGTCTTTTTGTTTGGGGTGGGGCGGGATGTGGATTTCCAGTGAGATTAGTTTATGATCAGATCTCACCAATGAGGGATATACTTCGGTGTGGAGCATTTTGTCCCCATGTTTGTGACAATGAGATCTAGTATATTTTCTCCTCTCATGGGAACAGTGACTAGCTGTTCCATGGCATTTGAATTTATGAACTCCAGGAACCGTTGGGCTAGAAAGTTAGGGCTTGAGTAATGTTCCCAGTCTATATTCGGGTAGTTGAAGTCACCCAATATGATGGTGTTTGGAGATACATTTATACCCTCCAGTGTCTTCAGGAAGGCTGTGTGGGGTTCCTGAGTTTGAGAGGGTGGCCTGTAGCATGCTACAATTTGTAGAGCAGTTTTGCCTATGGTTAGTTGCACCTGGATGGTTTCGAAGCTTAGATGCGTTGCCACCAACCTGGAGGTGTGGGTATCCTTTATGAATATGGATACACCCCTCCTTTTGTGGTGTGGTCCGGGTTTTGGGGCGGAACGCATGATATGAGGTAAAACCTAATAGTGCGGGGTGCTCTCAGGAGCCTTGAACCAGGTTTCAGTTACAGCACAGACATCGATGTTCTCCATACTGAGAAGGGCCTCGAGTGCGTGCATTTTGAGATTTAGACTTCTGGCATTGAGCAGCATTACCCTCAGTTTCTTCCCATTTTTGTTTTCTAGGGTGGTAGGTTTAGAATTTGAGCCTTGCCTAAAAAAGGCACTATGGGGGTGGCAAGAGCCTTACCCAATATCCGGAATCCCAGGGTGACAGGTGCAAGCCGTCCCTTGTGAAGCAGCGTGGCTTGTCAAGCATGTCATCCCAGGCAGACAGACACTGGATCCCCTTTGAATGACACCAGACATTAAGCCAATTGTTAAAGCTGATCATCTTGTCTCTATATTGTGGCATCATTCTTGGTGAAGGAAGGATACTGCTCAGGGTTAGGGTCATACCTGCCTGGGCTACATAATCAGAGAGCTCCTCTATGTCTCTTTTCATATAGTCCAGGGAGGTGTGTCTCAGGTCGTTCACACCAGCATGGACAATGACTGTGTCATATTTGTACTTGCCGTGGAGTGACCTGAGTGCTTGTGTTATGTGGCGGATTCTAGCGCCCGATAGGCAGCTTACTGTGACCCTCTCCTTGTTCAGCCTGGTGAGTGGGACGTCAGTGTGTCTGACTATGGAGTCACCTATGACAAGTATGTTTGGTGTTGTATTTGGCCTTAAGGGCTGTGACTGCTTTGCACACTGCTTTTGTGGTTTACGTGTTGCTTGTGGGGTGTCTTGAGGTAGCAGTTGTTTGGGTGTCTGCTTTGGAGGCCTCTGCTGTTTAGGTACATTTTTACTCAGAGCCTCCGAGTATGTCTTTGTGTGTTTATGTGTTTGATTCAGTGGAGTGGTAGCATTATGTGAGGCTGGTTTTGTGGTGTGTGTAGTTGCCTTCTCCTCCTGTCTGGTCTTGCCAGTCCTGAGTTGAGAGAGCTCAGCCTCCAGTTTGGCTAAATAGCTGCATCTCTCGCAAGTATTTGTGTTATGTGGGAGGAGGAGAGGGTTGTCTGTGTACATGAGGCAGTTATAACATTGCCTCAAGATTCCCAGATTCACCAGCTGGACCAGAGAGAAGATTGACAACTGACCTTTGGACATGCTAGAATAATATTGGGAATTCCTTAATTGAAAACAAGGGCCAGTGGGGAGTGAGGGTGTAGTGCTTTTAATTTTTAGTGCTGACTTATATAATTGCTTTAGTGAGCAAGTGCCAGGTAACTTGAGTGCAATGTGTTACAAGTAACTAAATGCAAAACGACAAACAGTAACTTTCTTTCAAGTGAAACAAGGAAATAAGTACAGTAAGCAATGCAGATATCACTAGTGATCCACAGAAGCTGAGAAGTTGCGTATTAGGTGGAATTAGCTTCCAGGAAATAACAAGCAAACAAACAACAAGCATATAAACAAAGCTAGATTCAGCAGGCCTGGATCTAGTCTATGCTAGAGCAAACAAGGTGAACCAATTTCAGTAAGATACAGTTCAAATATTCAGGCACTATAAACCTTTAACCAGAAATTCCCAGCTCAGAAGGGCAGAGTCCAGCCTCTTCTCCCAAAAGAGTGCAGACCACGAACCTTCTTAATGTAAAATAACTAGCCTGAAGCCCAAGTGCCTAAACCAGAACTAATACACTTGGACACTGGGCTCTCAATCAGCAGTTCCCAACTTAGAAGGATGAAAGCTACCTGTCCTGCCACCACAGTGCTTGCCACAAACTTTCCTAATGTAAAACAACTGGTCTGAAGCCCAAGTGCTTAATCCAAAAGACTTGAATGATAGCTACACTTTAATCAAGTTACAACCAAGCAGTAATAAATACCATTGAATACTTTAGAGAATGTCTGGATTAGTGCTCAAGTTACACAAACAAAGCCAGATCCAGCAGGCCCGAATCCAGTCTATGCCACAGCAAACAAGGCGCACCAACTTCAGTAAGAAACAGTTCAGATATGCATGCACTATAAGCCTTTAACCAGAAATTCCCAGCTCAGAAGGGCAGAGTCCAGCCTCTCCTCCCACAAGAGTGCAGACCATGAACCCTCTTAATGTAAAATAACTGGCTTGAAAGCCCAAGTGCTTAAACCAGGTTATTGAGGTCTTAGGAACCTGAGGGGGAAACCCCCCAGCAGCATAGCTGAAGGAGAGTTATTGAGGTTATCGATAGCTATTGGTATTGTATTGATAGTTATTGATAGCTAATGGAGAAGGAAGAGTTTAGAAAATGCTCGTGGGAGCATAGCAGAAGGAGAGTTATTGAGGTCTTAGGAACCTGAGGGAGGAAAACCCCCAGCAGCATAGCTGAAGGAGAGTTGTTAAGGGCTTAGGAACCAGAGTGGGAAAATCCCCCAGGGGAATGGACTAAGGAAGATTAGGTTGGATGGTGGCAATTGCATTTCCATTTTGTGGCCAGGTGTTTGGTAAGCTGAGTTTTGAAGTTTTCTAAGTTTGGGATGGTTCTTAGAGAGGGAGGAAGGGAATTCCATTTTTTGCCTAGAGAGACAGCGAGGAGAAGTTGGCCTGCTGTACTTTTGGGTTTGGGGATAGCAATTAGGTTTTGATGCTCGGATCTGAGAGTTCTGTTGGGGGTGTAATGGGGGAGGATATTAGTTAGCGCTGGACACTTAGTTGGGTGATATACAAGTCTGTGTGCAGTGGTGAGTTGGAGGAGGTCTAAGTAGTTTGGGAGTTCAAGCCACTTTAGGGATCTTAGGGTAAGGTAGTGATGGGTAGAAGGTTTAGATTTGGTAGCAAATTTTGAGATTTTATTATGGCAGTTTTCTAGTTTGTAGGAAATAGAGGAAGACAGGTTAGTTAGCAGGGGGGCTCCATATAATAAGGAAGGCAGTAGATAAGTGGTGGCTAGAGTATTCCTAGTAGTATAAGAGAGGAAGCGGTTGTTCCTATACAGCATACCTAGCTTTTGGTGGGTTTTCTTAATATTTTGTTGAATATGGATATCGAACTTGAGATGTTCGTCAATAGTAATACCAAGTAGTTTAGCGGAAGGAACCACTTCTGTAGCTGAATTAGTTTGACATAGCACTTTTAAGGCATTTTTGTTGTAGGAGAATGACTTTGTGGGAGAGAAAAGTAGAATTTTTAATTTGTTTGCATTGAGAGAGAGGTGGTTTTGGCGCATCCAATTTTCGGTGGTTGAGAAGGCAGTTTGTTTTAGACAGCAATTCTGAGAGGTTAGAGGCAGAGGAGACTAAGGGAGAATCATCTGCATATTGAATAATTTTGGAATCAGGAATGGCAGCATAAAAGTTGTTTATGAAGATATTGAAAAGCATGGGCCCTAGGATAGATCCCTGTGGTATGGGCCCTAGGATAGATCCCTGTGGTATGGGTCCTAGGATAGATCCCTGTGGTATGGGCCCTAGGATAGATCCCTGTGGTATGGGCCCTAGGATAGATCCCTGTGGTACGCCAGTTGGAGTAGGTAAGAAGGAAGAGGTAGAGTACTTCCATTTGACTGCCTGAGTTCTATCTGATAGGTAACTGGAGAACCAGGATATAGTGTTTGGGGAGAGGTGGAGCTTTGAGAGGTGATATAGAAGGTGTTTGTGTGAAACAGTGTTGAATGCTTTGGACAGATCGAGCAAAACAGTAGAGACTAGATGTCCAGAGTCTTGGGCTATGATAACCATGATATTAGAAACCCAAAAGACTTGGAGAAATTAAAAAAGGATTAAAAATTTTGCCTGTATCTCTTACTTTTTTCTACAATCTACAGAAAAGAAATGGAAGACACAGATGAATGTAGTTTCTGTAGTAAAGAAGTGGAAACAGTTGCCCATCTTATGGTTGAGGGTCTGTACACTGAAAGGCACAATACTGTGACGAAATTGTTACATAGGGGATTGTACAAACACTACAACACACAGGTAGCAGGTACACCTTCCAAGTACACCTAGCAAGTATAGTGTCCTGTGTACTGAGAGACACAAAGTTGTAAAATACCAAGAAAATGCAATCTGACACTGCAGCAAGATAGAATAAAGGCACTCAGATAATTCCAGTAGTAGTAGGAGTAACAGGGCTAATAAGGAAAGAATTTTCAAGTATACTTAAATATGCTACCACGGTGGTACAGCAGTTGCGTTGTTGCCTCACAGCAAGAGGTTCTCCCATTCGATTCTCAGCTAGTGTGCGGGGAGTGCCTTCTGTGTGGAGTCTGCATGTCCTCCCCACGGTCGACTGGCCTCCAAAAGACATGCGTCAATGGGCGTGCCTTCGCTGAAGGTTGGGCGTCGGGCTGGCAACTCGGCACCATAAAAGTCTACTGCCAATCATTAGCGGACCGGAGTTCCACTGTGGCGACCCCTTGCCGGGAAAAGCCGAAAAGACAAATAACTTAAATATGCTACCAGTACAGGTAACTCCATGTAAACTCTAGAAGGAGTTAATTCTGGATACCTTGCAGGTGCTGAGAAGAACACTCAGCAAACATCAAAGACTGCAGATATACTAATTTCTTGAACTTTAATCATACACTGATTTAGGATTGGGGTCCATTCCTTTCATGAGAAATATCAAATATTTGAAGAAGTTATAAAAGATTAATCAGTTGTTCATCTGTTTTGCCAAGGGCTAAGACACAGTAAAAGTTGCAAAACAATGCATTTCAGAATAGGAGGTGGACTGCTTATTGTACAAGGTTCTGTTAACATCAGTACTGAAAATAGATCTCTGTTTCACCCCTACCCCCCATCCCCCAAATGCACTAGATTAGCAGAATGTCCACATCTACTGCCTTCTTCTGTCAGGCCTCCTTAGATTATATTTATACTATAGGATCTTTGTCTTCCCTCTGTACATTTGTGAAATATTAAACGGAGGATATGTTTTCCAGGTCTAAGTTTCCTTTGGTGCCACAATGATTAAGGGACTGTTCCTTTAAGGCACAACCCAAGAGCCCCAGCTAAGGACTTTGATCTAGGTTTCCTGCAGATACAGCTCTACAACAGTGAATGCATGCAAGATGTGGGTATTACCATGATTCAGATATAAAAGCTGAGGGCATATACCTTAATGTGGGATCTGAAATAGAGCTGCACTGATGGGAAGTTTCCCTCATTCTCTGTGTCTCTCTCTGCTTTTGTCCTAGGTGCCTTATCTACCATACAGGAGCTGGAGAGGTAGGTGGAACCTAGACATTGTGTAGAAGTAAAAGGGAACTTGGCAGCAAACTTACTGTTGAATAATCCTAATGTCTGTTATAAGGAGTGCACCAGGTGTATACAGAGTTGTCCTCATGCACCTAGTGTTGTAGTAAGAACAAATCAGCTTTAAACAAATATAAAAAAAACTTGCTTGGATTTAGCAGGTAAAAAGAAATGATCTTCAGTTCAATCCCTCTCACTCATTACACCGGTGCCTATATCAGGATTTTGTAGTGTTTGTATTAGCAGCAGGGCATTTTCAGCAGTAGTTTTTTTGTACATTTTGTAATGACATTTAAATAGCAGAAACACAAAGCTGGTATACATTTAAATGAAGTTAATTCTGTAAGAAATACAGTTCATTTAGATTTATTTGAACAGAAATATCATTCTGATTTCAAGTTTAGCAGGGTGCTAATTTTTCAGTTGGCAGACACTGATTTTGCATAATTTGTCTCTTTCTCTGTTCTTATGCCAATTCAGACATCTTTGCTTAACTCACAGTTCTGTTTTGCTGACACTGCTCTTTTAGGCTTTCTGTCTTAAAAAAAATTGCAGTCTTACAGCCATTTCCTGTGTGTTTTAAATAGACGACAGTTACACCCTGTTTAGTGCTGTTATATAGGCAGCAAGTAAGGAAATAAATCGGGGACAGATTTAAAAATATAAATACTGCCCTAATTTAAATGTTATTTACAGAGTGACGTCTGCAAACCTACATAGAGACGGGAGGAAAGATATTCAAGGACCATTTAGAGTGAAGGAACATCCCTTCCCATGTACCTGACTGTAACAACACTTGGGGGTGTATAACATTTGTTACACACTTATGAAAGTCTTGTTACAGTTGAGTCTCACACTACATTAGCACATAACAATTTATCTTTTTTCCAGTTTGAGAACATAGCATTTCCATGCATTACATATATACTGCATATGTATTTATGTGCATTACACACACAGATGCACACACACACATACACATGCACGCACACACACATGTACACACACACACACACACACACACACACACACACACACACACACACACACACACACACACACACACAAACACACGCACTCTGTACAGGCGCATGACAAAATGCAAAAATCCTCAGGAAGTAAAATGTATGTCTAGAATCAGAAAATGTGAAATATTGAAAGGCTCAATAATATAGTACGTCTGGTTCTTTATGCCTGCATATTTCCTAGAATTGTGTTTGTTTCAGTTATAAATCACACGTATTTCAAGATTATTGGGACAAAAGTACAAAAACCTATAGACAAACTGCTGTATTCTGTTCATCTTATAAAATGTAGCTGTGGATGTCAACTTTATCATATAAACATTAGAACATAATAAATAACTGCTTAGTTATTAGAATATAAATAGGATGCCTTCAGAAGTAAAGTTACATTGCTGGATAGCAATATTGGCTTTGTCTTTAACTTGCCTTTTTACCTCTTCTGCAAACCCGTACCCATAATTCCAAATAAATAGGCCCTACCCGATTAATCCCTACTGCTTTTACTTCTCCTTGTCTCATTTGACCTTCCAAGTCGTAACCCACCTTTAACTCCTTCCTCAGCATAATCCATGCCATTGACGTGCTACATCACTGAGCTTGGTTTTAACACGTTAGTCTTACCCACCTGTAAAAGGCTTCTTTTCAGCTGAACTTTATGAGGCTTGACTCACTTAGTTCACAAGCTGTCACTTTAGGATTCACAAAGCCGTGATATATGCAAATGCTTTGATGTATGCATATGTGTAAGCTCATAAATAAAGCCACTGATGTATACTGTTTATAACGTAAATGGTTACCAACCTTGCCACATTTCAGAATTCATCTTCTCCCACTTAAAAAGTTCTTTCTCGTAGGCTTTACCAAACCCTGTTGCCCGCATACAAAGTGCAGTGATGGGATGAGATCTCATTTGTCTTTTTTTTAGTTATGCCTTATATCCGTGGTAGCTTACAAGATTACATTTATTAGTATAGTATGATGTTTATGCATTACCTATTTTGCCCATTCAGAATAGTATTCACACAGTAATTTTAAAACATGTTATCAGTGAGAGACACATCTACTCTTAAGTATATAGCTTTGAGGTCAGTGCACATCAGAATAAGGGGATTTCTGCTATGCAGTAACCTTGTTGGATGAAAGGTGTTGCAGGCAGTTTTGCATTACTCTGTAACTGATTGTTACATGAAGTGCCTGTCTCCAGTGGGTCTATATTAGAACATTGAATGTTCTAAATAGCGAATGCTCTAAAGAGCAAAAATGCAGGACCTTGAAATCGTTATTGTGGGGGCTGTGCCCCCCACCCCATCCCCTGCTAAATATATATTCCAACTCCGAGATCGCAGTACAATGAGGAAAGGACAAATATTCCGATCTTCACTGTACTGCGATCTTGAAAAAAGCACTTTGAGGTCCTGCATTTTTGCTCTTTAGAACATTCGCTATTTAGAACATTCGATGTTCTAATATAGACCCGTCCCCAATCAGTTTCTTCCTACAGAGGTCTTTTTTTTTCCAGGAAGCAATCCTGGTTCCTGGTCCTTGGTATGTCTGAATGGAGACTGACTCCTTATTTCATAATGCAGGGGTGACATTGACTTGTAGGTAAAAGTAATGTGGACCTCTGGATGCATAAAAAATAGGATAAGTTAGATATTCCCACTAGTTTCAGAAGAAATAGGGCAGAGCATGTACAGTAGAAACAAATGCCCTGTTAGTTTTGCATTGTGTTTTTTTTTAATGTGCAGAATTTAGATTTGTGAGAGTCAGTGTTTTGTTTTTTGTTGGCAAGAGGCTGGTATGTACCAGAAAGAGGTGAGGCAGAAAATAATGTGGGTTGTTGCTTTGAACGTAGTTTATGGATTATGCAAAATGTTAAATGACTTTTTTTTTTCTTTTGTGCTTCACAAGCCTTTCCTCATCTTTACTGTAAATAAATGCTTGTTACTTTGTATTAGGTACACTCATCGCATTGTCTCAGTGACCTAAATTTATTCTCTGTCAAGTCTTTCACAACAGACTGACCACATTTACTAAAAAAAAAAAGCCAGGGAATCATTTCCTTGTAGGTAACGATTTGGCTAGGATTTCATCAGTGATGAAAAAAGCTGAACTTGTACTGGTCTGCAAAGTCTGCACACAGAAGCATTTATAAGTACTACAACACAACTGTTACTGGAATATTTCGGTACTCTTATTTCCTTGCTGAAAAGTTTAAGCATTGTACACTTTCCTGGTGCAGTGCTGTGTATGAATAAATGATTCACAGGACTGAAGAAAGAGGAACCACTTGCTGTCTAACAAGCTAGCCTTTGTTCCTGCTCACAAAGATGGAGAAGTGCCCAGCCTGCCTGTCTGATGAGAGAGTGCTGAGCCAATAAGTGGTTGTTTTGTTTAGGAGCTCCATAGCACAAGAAAATGTGTTGTTTCCTTTTGGAAATTGTTGTACTTTGCTATTTAGTTTTCTATAGCTAGGAGCAAAACTTCTTTGTATTTCAAGTAACATGGAAATGACATTTAGGATGTCCAGAAATTAAACATATTTATACAAACACTGCAGCGTCAGGTTCAAAGTGGAGCAAAAGTCATACTCAAGACCAGAGAGTATAAATTCTGCTTGTTTAGTCAGCATCAGGTGATTTAACACAGTGAAAGAATACTTCAGCTAAAATGTTCTTGCCTTCCACATATAAACTGGATTTGGGTGTCTAATCCCACAATTGCAGACTTTATCGCTGTCTCTTTCTCATTGAATGTGTGAAATGTTATGGAATATTTTGTTTGCAGAACCCTTAACTGTTGATTATAGCTGTATAACCAAAGCTGTTCTTTGCTGGTGTCTCTTTTGTCATAACCTCGTAAAATAGTTAACCTTTTGTTTTATTCAGTTTCTTAGTTATTTTTTCTCCTGATCTCTTTGTACGCTATGGAACTGTTAAATTAAATTGTTTTGAATTTTTATTCTGACTCCCTTTTTGCCTTGTTTAGCATTCCCGAGTCTTTGTTTTACATTTTTTCTACAGATCTTGCACATTGTTACAATCTTGACTGCATTAGCTGTAACCAGATTACTCTGCAGGCATTAGAAGTTGATGCTTTGGTTTTAGATTATAACACTTTGTTATTTTTCCTTTCGATCTTCACTTGCAGAATTAACTAGACTATAAATGTGAGTGACTAATGGTTATTAGTTGTAACATTTCCATTTAGTATCACTTATTTTATTTCATGTGAGTACTGTCATTCGTAACTCCTCTGTTGTAACTCATCCTTTACATAGTTTATGTTTTAATATTTGTTTCATCTTTTACTTGTATGATTGCGGACTGAGACTGAAAATGATCCATTGTAATCAGAGCTCTACTTTGATAAACACACACACACACACACACACACACACACACACACACACACACACACACACACACGCACACACACGCTCACACACACACACACACACACACACACACACACACACACACACACACACACACACACACACACACACACACACACACACACACATACACACACACACACACACACACACACACACACACACACACACACACACAGATACACTCATTATTTACCTTCAGTTAGTCAACTAACGTGAATGTTAACATCCTGAAGGTAAAACACTTTCCATTGAAAATGTAAATGCCAGCTTCCTAGTATGCATATGCAGAGGTTGCTTCTCAGTGCATGAAAATATTACTTTAAAAAAACATAAATGATATCTCATCCACCTCCAAGTATTTATGTATACTAACTCCAAGATTGCACAATCCTGGGGAAAGGGAATATTCCCCAACCTGGGGCATTGTCGATCTCATACACCGCTCAGCTATCTGTATAGGTTCATAGATTCATACCAGACTAATGACCACCATGGTCTTTACAAGCCTAGCCATGCATCCCAACAAAGTTTTGTCCCAGAGTTCCTTGGACACCTATGTGGGTGGGGCATGTTAGTAAAGACGCAGCTAAAGGTTATGGGGGGTACGTTAGTTGGGATCCTTTTCTCATAGTGACGACCTGTATCCATCAGAGACATGGGTGCCAGACCAGGGGTGAATTTGTTATTTGCCATCCAGTAATCAAGGTTTCCTTTGAATAAGGTCAGGAGTGAAATCTGCTGGGATCATTTGAGACACATATCAGTCCTTCCAGAAGGTCCTGCTTATGTTATGGACAAAGTTCAGATCTTGGAGCTAGCAGTCCTTCCAGAAGGTCCTGTTTATGTTGTGGACAAAGTTTAGATCTTGGAGCTAGCAGTCCTTCTATAAGGTCCTGTTTATGTTGTGGACAAAGTTCAGATCTTGGAGCTAGCAGTCCTTCCAGAAGGTCCTGTTTATGTTGTGGACAAAGTTCAGATCTTGGAGCTAGCATTCCTTCCAGAAGGTCCTGTTTTATGTTGTGGACAAAGTTCAGATCTCGGATCTAGTGCTTCTGGTGCTGTTTGTCAAAAGATGTGCAAGAGAATCATGAGAGCTGCGTCTGAGGATGCCTTTTATGAAAGGCATATATGCCTCTCAGTAACCTGTAGGAGACTGACTACAGAAATAGGACCTCAAGGTGATCTCTGTAGGATAGGGTATTCATACCCTGGATTCTCCTGGTGAGGAACCTTTGAGGATATTCCAACTGTTATAAGTGCCTGGTTAGGTACATGCCAAGGGTGGGGGCATAGTACTCATTGATGGGTCTAATAAAGGCTGAATAGATTGGTACCTGCATGTCATACCCTTGCTTATGAGTTGGGTGACATAGAATGATTTTCCTACTGTCTTAGCCATGAGTTGGTCAAACATCAGATTACTGTCTACATGTGATCCCAGATCCCTGACTTTGTTAGGGGTGTTTTATCATTGAAATAATTAGCTTGGGTGGACACTTTCCAAAAGTACACTATCATGCATTTCTTTGCAGTGAGTTTTAATCTATTGCTTTCACATCATTTATTTGTATGTGTCAGACAATCTTGTAGGATGTTGGTTTCATGGGGGATCTATGGTAGTTCCCAATTTACTGTAATCTACAAACATGGTAAACTACTGGCCTTTGACATTAGCCATGACATCCAAGAAGTTGATGACAAACAGGAGCAGGCCCAAAACAGAGCCCTGGTGTTCTCCACTGGTGACTGGTCTCTTGGTGGAGGTGGTCTCACTGATGCTGACTTCTTGGGTCCTATCTGTGAGTCACCTAGCAATCCAGCAAGTTATGTTGGGATTTGTGCCTAGTTCTGAGAGTTTATCAACAATAAAGAAGGGAGTGGCACTAGCAGAATAGTTAAAGTGTTTACCTTGCAGACATAAGGTGCAGGATTTGACTCGTACCTTTGAGGGAAATTAGCTATGCTTAAAATGGCCCACATAGGCAGTTAGCCTAGTGCTCACCTATGAACCTATACCAGTGTGGGGCATTGTATCAAATGCCTTGGCCGGGTCCCTTCATCCATAGCCATGGTAACCCTCTCAAAGAAGTCTACCAGGTTAAGTAGGCAAAATCTTCCCTTAACAAAGCCAAACTGGGATGGGATCAGTGTCTCTAGGTTGCCAATGTCCTTGTTGATCATTTTCATGATATTGTAGTCCATGTTTTTGCATATTAGACTTATCAGACTGATGGGAATGTAGTTCCTGAGGTCCAGCCTTACAAAGCGAATTTCCGTTCTGGCTCTTCATTTACCTGGCATTTGACCTCTTTTGAGGTTGCAGTTTAAGGGTGCCTCAGGTGGTCCTTCTTGGTCATATTTTATGCTATTTAAGAGGCAACAAAGGGCATTGATGGAAATAACTGAAGCAGTGTTTTTGGCCTTAGTGAGTGCCTCCAGGACCTGCTGTCTGTTTATAGTTGGATGAATATGCTAGAAGGGATTTCACAGGGAGTAGTGGGGGGAGGAGAGGGAGGTGAAGTTAGAGTCACATTTATCAGTCAGTAGATTTGTTATGTCATCTGGGTGAGTAAGGATTGTGCCATTTACCACCGGTATTACCTTTAAGGTTCCTGACATAGCTGAAGAAGACCTTGTGATTGTCCTTAGCCTGGGGGCTAACCTGCTGCTGTAACTGGTCTTGCTGGACTTTATTAGCCCTCATCATTTCTTGATTAGTTGAATCAGAGAGCTCTTGTCTCTATGAGAGTTGCTCTTTCTGATTTTAGCCATTATTTTTTTTTTTTTGTTATGTAGCCTGTTAAGGTAAGGATTCCAATATTTTTGGCGTTGGATCTGGTAGGTATGGCAACTTCAATGGAACCATATATGTGACTGTACAGAGTTTCTATAAATAAGTTTACTTAGGTAACTGTGTTTTTGGGAGTTGAGGAAGCCATGAATTTTGACAAAGTGTCACTTATTAGGATGTAGTTTGCGTTAGTATAGTTCCTAACTGCTTCAGATTTAGTTAGTTTTTCTGGGTTGTTTTTATTTTGAGAGAGAAAGCTTTGTTGTCCAACTTCATCAATGAGGATATGACATGGAAGAGGGTGCAATGCTGTCCTATGTTGGTGAGTACTAGGTACAATATTTTTGATCCTCTGGTCGCATTGTCTGGTCTAGGGTATTTGTGTTGATAAAGTCCAGGAAA